>NC_133621.1:11172410-11214910 GCF_048593235.1 Sminthopsis crassicaudata | reverse complement strand
TGGGCTTTGAACTTAGGTCCTAGAGGATCCAACTCCAATAATTTTGAGCCCCTTCCATCACACCACCTGGCTGATCCTTGTCATGTTCAAGCCTGAAGGAAATTCAGCTTCCATAATCCGATTCACTGACACCACAATTATCACCAATTAGTTCTGCCTCATGTCTAGGGCTGCTTTGGAAAATAAAGCAATCCTCTCACCCCTCAGACAAGCATCTTTAATCACTCAGGGTGCAGATTGGGATCCAAACTGCAGACTCCAAGGTGTTCTTTCAGTTCCTCTTATTGATGAACTTCTAGCCCAGAGGGATCTCTGGTGTCTAAATAAACAACTCGACTTCTAAATTAACTTAGAGTTCTCTGTTTCTCTGTCTCTTCCTTTCTCTCTGTCTTTGTCCTGTTCTCTCCTTCTTTCCTTCATTTTTCTTCCTGCTCTCTTCCTCTCTACTCCCCATCATTCCCTCTACCCCTCCTCCTTCTTTCCTCTCCTCTTCGCTCCTTTTCCCCTCTCTTCTTCCTCCTTTCCTCTCTTCCCCTCCTTCTTCTCTTTTCTCTCTTCTCTTTTCTCTTTTTTTTCCTCTCTTCTTTTTCCTCTCCTGTTCTCTCTTGCTCTTCCCTCTTTTCCCCTTCCTCCCCCTTTCCATCACTTTTTTGCTTTAGTGACTCACCAAGAGTAAATAGAGGTATATCAACAGCTTTGAAAAGGTTTCTTGCCTACATCTGTGTATTCCACCCTTTAAATCACTCACTAGGTTAAAAGGAAATCAAAAGCCAGGTAATTGGCACTGTCTCTCTTCTCTCTCTGGAGCCCTTCGGCCTTCATGGAATATAAAAATTTCTCTTTCCCATCTCTTTGAACTCAGTAAATGCCCTGTGGGTTAGCTATGAAAGAAAAGAAGGAACAGATTTTTTTTAAACAGCCATCACACTAAGGGAATTACCCAGCCCTTCCAGGAGGTGACATGCTTTGGGGTTCTTTAACACCCACATCAATAATATTAAATAGCAGCCGCTATTAAAGGAATCCTGTTAAGGATAAATTTCTGTTCTCCATATTAGATTCCACCTAATCTGGGAGGTAGTTCCATCCCTTAGGTTCCCTTGAATAAAAACCGACTTGATGTGTCCATACCGGATAGCATTTCTTTGCTGACAACTAAACTACAAAGGAGTTTTTTTTCCCTGAAGAGTTGAGAGGGAAAAAAAATAAAAGGTGGCATTTCAGGTCGCCTTTGGAACTTCTTCAAAGCTTTTGCATTGTATCAGAACTTTGGGCTGGTTTCTTTTTCGTTTCAAGATTCCCTTTTCATTAAGTTTTTCTGAGGCTGGCCTTAACATCCGATTAGCATTTATTTGCCCATCTTTTTGCCACCAAACCCATAAATAAGGCTACTCTCTGTAGCCTTGCGGGGAGTATTGTGCAATCCAAATAGCTCTGGGTTAGGGATTGGAAGAGTGGCCTTTGTCACTTACCAGTGGTGGAATAAATCACTTCAACTCTCTATTCCTCAATAAACATATCTATAAGTTGGGGAAGGGGGAGGCTTGGGCAAAATGACCAGAGACCTGAGTTCAGGACTTAGTGTTATCACAGCCATTTAAAAAATCTGACAATTACAATGAATATAGTTTTGTTTTTGTCTTTACACTTGCTTAATTCCTAGGGTCATAGGTTTAGAACTGGAGATAGATTTAGTCCAGTCTCCTTCTTTTATAGATGAGGAAACTGAGGCTGAGAAGCTTTAATAATTTGTCCAGGATTATACAAGCTAATGTAACACAAGTGAATGTCTGAGGCAAAGCCCCGAGTTCAAATGCTGCCTCAGACATGTACTTGGGCTTCTGGCTCAAAGCCATTTAAGCCTATTTTCCTATTCTACACCTAATTGAGAAAAAATAAAAATGAAATAAGTCTCTTATTATCATCCTCATCATTTATCATTTCTTCTACTTGCCTCAATTTATGGATGAGAAAAATGATACTTGTGGCAGCTCTGGCTTAAGTAACTACTATGAATCAATTTTAAGCACCAATTGTTTACCAGTAGAGATACAAATTAAAATCTGAAATAGCTCCTACCTTCAAAGAAATTGTTTTGTAATGGGAAAAAAATGATAGCTAGCATTTCTATCAAGCTGTAAGGTTTGCAAAGAATTTTACCTGATCCAGGATCTCATTTGATCTTCACAGCAACTCTAGTTAGTGCCCAGTGAAGTAGGCACTCTTACTATACCCATTTTACAGATGAAGATGATAAAGTTGAGAGATGCCAAAGGCATATACAACTAAGAATGTGTCTGAAATAGGATTCAAATCCAGGTCCTCTGTCTCCAAATCAAATTACATTTCTATTGTCAGGATGCCTCCTTTTGTAATCAACATGAGTTTTGTAAGATTTCTGAGGGAATCAGCGCTGCTGTTCACTCCCATCATCCCATTTTTTGGCTAATGGAGCTATTTGAATGGATTGCTCTTTGATAATTTCCCAGTGAGTTTTATTTGCAAACAAAGACCCATGCCCTGGGATTGAATGTTGAGGATTCAGTTGGAGGAGTTTAATGTCAATTCAGATTTTCTGAAAAATTTTCCAGGAATGGAATATGGAATGTAGCGCAACCTGAAGGACTCTAAGAGTAGATGCTTCCTGATTCTCTGAGGGGAGAGTGAGCCTCTGAAAGCACGGGATTCCCAAACCAGACTAACCTAGGGCCAGTGGGTGCTAGAATTAAGGTAGGGAATGAACCAGGTTAGGAATGGTCTGTTTGGCACACTCTCCTCAGAAGAGAGCCTTGGTAAATGCCCCAAGGGAGGAAATGTCTGATAATGATGTAAGTATGAACACAAATGGAGAAGGAATCATTTGGTTACTAAGATGCCCCAGATAGGCTTGCTATCTGTGTGACCTTGCACAAGGACAAGCCCTTCAACAACACAGATTCAGTTTCCTTTTCAGTTAAATGAGAGGGTTCCATTCAATGACCTCAGAAGACTCTGATGGGAGCTGCTCAGACCAGGGACTTTCAGGTCTGTTTTTTTTTTTTTCATCCGTGGCTCTCTCTGATTTTTCTCTACCTGTAAAGTGACACAGAAATGACTCTGTATCATGCAAAGTGATGTTTCTTTATATTTTATATGTATTTCCCAAAAAAGGAGTCATGAAAAGAAATAGCAGCTTTCTTGAGAGGGACCATCATTTCATCATTTACTGCCTCTAGGGACAGTTGGCATAAAAGCAAACATTTCAGATTTTTATAACAACACATAATTTTAGTTTTTAACACATAGAGGCTATAGTAAATTTTGCTTAAATAAATATATGTGCATAATATGTCTATATATGTATGTTTTAAATAATGTTATATATATATACCCTTTAGATACTGTGTATAAGTATGTGTTTGTTATGTATGTGTATATATTTATATACATATATATGAATGTCTTTTATTCTCTACTTTTACTATAAGGAAACCAAGATACATCTCATTTGTTGATTCCAGTAGAGAGAACACAGGGTAGCCTCCATACCATGATGAAACAGAGAAGGAATACTTTCATGGAAGAAGCATTTAGTAAATGCTCGTTAGATATTTGTTGAATTAAAAATGTTGTTGATCTTGCCTTAAATGCAGGCTCCAGTTGTCTGGCCCTATATTGTTTAAAATTTTTATCATTGATATAGATGAAGACATACTTATCAGCGTACTTACCAGATTGACAGATGACACAAGCGTGGAGGGATGATTATAACATATTTCATGGCAATAAATACTTGTTGATTGATTGATTAATGGTCAAGTCAGGGCTCAGAAGAATACTTATGGGATACAGCACTGGGCTGAAGGAAGTAAGATCAAGTCCTGGCTCATAGTAGATGCTTAATAATGTTTATTTACTGGTTAATAATCAATATCACAAGTTCAGGACTGGGATGACGTGGCTTCAGAGTATTTTAACTCAAAAAGATCTGGGGATCTTGGGACATTGCAAGCTCATGAACAGTAAGTTCATCTGACAATACACTGCCCTAAATGAGGCATGGCATTTAAGGCCTGTGAGGTGATGGATAGTCTTACTATGCACTCTCCTAAGCAGACAATATTATCAGGAGCTTTATATTTGGTCCTTGTTGCTGCCTTTGAGGAAGGACATTGATAAGCTAGAGAGTATTGAGGGGACAACTAAGAAAAACCTCAGGTTCAAGCCATGTGGGAAGTGGTTGAATGAGACTTCAGAGGGATATAGGACTGTCTAAGTTGTTTACATCTTTTTAGATCTGTCACATCTAAGAAGGATTAGATTGGCTCTGCTTGGTCTCTGAGAACAAAACTAGAACTTTTGGGTGGAAGTTGCAGAGTAGCAAATTTGGGTTTTTTACAGGGGAAACCGTCCCCAAAGCTAAAGTTGTCCAAAAGGGATAAGGTTGCCTTAGGAGGTCATGGGTCACACAAAGACTAGATGACCATGTGTCCACATGGTTGAAGGGATTCTTGGCTAACTGTGGCTTGGACCCCCAAATCTTTCACCTACTCAGATATTTTCTAAAGGGTGAGAAGAACTACATGGAAGCAGCAGATGGTCTCTTTCTTGCTTCCTTTGAGTCTCACTTAATACCACTTTCTTCAGGAATCCTTTTCCAGTCTTTCTTAACTTTAGCTCCTGCCCTCTGTTGATCATCTCCCATTTCTTCTCTCTGTATCTCATTTATCCATGATTGTTTGCATATTTTTTGATCTATTAGACAGTCAGTTCCTTGGAAACCAAGACTTTTGCTTTTTGGATCCTCAGTGCTTCAGCACATAGTAGGTGCTTAATTATGCTTGTTGACCAATTGTATCCCTGAGAGGATTTGGATATTTAACAGAAATTGATCTTAATATTCTTTCCAAATGCAGGTCTGCTTTTTCTTTTCTTTTCATTTCTTTTGTTTACCAAAATCAGAAAAAAACTCACTTTATCTCAACTCTTTAATTCATTCTTGTGAAATCAAAGCCATAGTGGAAGTTGGCTCTGCTTGCATTTTTCTTTTCTGATTTTGACAACCCTTCGAGGCAATACTTAGCATTACACCAACCAAGAAATAGAATGGGTACATAGTTCAAACAATAACCTTGCTTTTGACAACATAGCTTTCTATCAACCAGGAAAGATACATCCATTTTCCTGGAAGCTCACCAGTCCCTAGTATATTTTCTTTCTTCATGTGACAGTAACCCTCATTTTTTATCCTGTAAAGCATACAAACCTAACAGATAAATAAAGGTGTTAATCCATTTATATTGGTCAAAATCTTGAACTAAATAGCTTCTGTTAAATATGTTTTGAATTTTTTCCCAACATTATGTTCCAAACATAGCATTATAGGACCACAGAACTAGTATTGTAAGGATATTAGAGACCACTGGGAATAGTCCCCTTACTTTGCTGCTAGAAAGCTGAGGTCCAGTGGAATAAAGAGATCTAAAGCCACACAGGGCAATAAGTGAAAGCGGGTCAGATTTTAACCTGAGTTCTCTGACTTCAAATAGAGTATGTTTTCCATTGTACCTTGCTGCCTTAGTAGTTATAAGGAACATATTTTTAAATCATATAATTTATCTTTTTTATTTTACCTTCTTGAAAGGTAAAATTTTAAAGAAATGAATTAAAATATTAAAGTTGGATTACAAATGAGCTTTACACATATATGTGAGAGATCTGATAATTCACCTGAGGTTTGTAGGGGATAGCAAAATCCATATTTACCAGTCAAGAAAGCTCATTCTGTATTAGTAAAGTAGAACAAGTTATTCCCGGAGGGAGTGGCTTCTCCTTCCCTGAAGATAAGTAAGCCCTTGTCAGGCATTTCTTTTTTCAGGTATGGGTTTGACTAACTGAAAACTGAGATAATTTCATCTTCAAAATTTTATCATTCTGTAAATTCCCACCCATTTCCTCTCAAATTCCCTACTTTTTCATAGGAGATTAGAATTATCATAACTAGTTGATGCCATATGATGGTCAATCACATTTTTTCCCATTTAAAAAAAATTTTTTTATTTAAAATTTTGAATTCGAAATTCTATCCCTCCCTCCCCTACTTCTGAGATGGTAAACAATCAGATATAGGTTATATTGTCATGCAGCTATTTAAAACATTTCTACATTAGTCATCGTGTATAAGAAGATTCAAATAAAATTTTAAAAAATAAAGTGAAAAATGTTTCAGTGTGTATTTAATCTATGTCAGTTCTTTCTCTGGAGGGCTATAGTATGTTTCAGCGCTAGACTTTTGGAATTGTCTTGGATTATTGTATTGCTGAGGATAGCTAAGTTATTTATAGTTCTTCATCGAACAATATTGCTGTGTATCATGTTCTCCTGGTTCTATAAGTATTTCCAGATTTTTGAAATCATCCTGCTTGACAGTTCTTATAGTACAATAATATTCCATTATTATCATGTACCACAGCTTGTTTTTGATTTCCAGTTCTTAGTATTGTAAAAAAAAAATTGACATAAAATATTTTTGTATAAATAGATCATTTCCCCTTTTTTGGATGTTTTTGGAATATAGACCTAGTAGTGGTATTGCTGGATCAAAGGACATGTACACTTTTATGATCCTTGAGCACAGTTACAAATAACTCTCCAGAATTATTGGATTGGAGTTATTCGCAACCCCACCAATTGTGCATTAGTGTCTCAATTTTCCCACATCCCTTCTAACATTCAACATTTCCCTTTTTATTTTCTGGTATTACATTAGCCAATCTGATAGATATGAGTATCTCAGAGCTGTTTTAACTTGTTTTTCTTCTAATCGACAGTGATTTTTATATGACCATAGATAGCATTGATTTCTTTATTTGAAAACAGCCTGTTCATATCCTTTGACAATTTATCAACTGGGGAATGACTTGCATTTTTGTAAATTTGTCTCAGGTCTCTATATATTTAAAAATGAGGCCTTTATTAAAGATACATGTTGCAATCTCCGCCTCCAGTTTTTTGCTTGTCTTATAATTTTGGTTGCATTGTTTTTGCTTGTGCAAAAACTTTTTAATCTTATACAATCAAAATTATCTATTTAGCATTTCATAATGCTCTCTATATCTTCTTTGGTCCTAAATATTTCCCTTATCCATAAATCTGATAAACTAGTTCATGCTCTTTTAATTTGCTTAATCTATTATATTTTATATGTAAATCATATGCCCATTTTGACCTTATATTGGTATACAATGTGAAATATTGGCCTAGTTTCTGCCATGTTGTCTTTTCATTTTTGCCAGTAGGTTTTGTCAAGTAATGAGTTTTTATTCCCAAAACTTGGATCTTTGGCTTCTCATATACTAGATTGCTATGATCATTTATTATAATGTAATTTGTACCTAATCTATTCCACTGATCTACCACTCTGTCTCTTAGCCACTATGAGATTGTTTTGATAATTAGTGCTTTATAATATAGTTTGAGATCTGGTATGGCTAGATCAGCTTCTTTTGCATCCCACCCCTTTGTTTCCCTTGATATCCTTGAGCTTTTGTTCTTCCATATGAATTTTGCTATTATTTTTATAGATCTCTAAAATAATTTTTGATAGTTTGATTGGTATGGCACTGAATAAATAGATAAACTTAGTAAGAATTGTCATTTTAAATATATTTACTTGACATACCCATGAGCAATTAATATATTTCCATTTATTTAGATCTGACTTTATCAAATTTATCTATTTTTAAATTTGTGTGAAAAGTGTTTTAGAGTTGTGATCAAATAGTTCCCAGGTTGTCTTAGCAGATAGGTTCCCAAGTATTTTATATTATGTACAATTTTTTTAAATGAGATTTCTATCTTTTGTTTCAGGACTTTATTGTTGATATGTAAAAATGCTGATGATTTATGTGGTTTTATTTTGGTTCAGGAGATTTTTTTCTTAGGAAGTTTACATGATTAAGAAGTTCATTTTCTTTTTCTAATATTGAGTTATTTAAGTATCTTAATTCATCTATTAATCTGAGTAATTTATATTCTTTTTTTTTCTGAGGCAATTGGTGTTAAGTGACTTGCCCTGGGTCACATAGCTAGGAAATGTTATGCGTTTGAGACCAGATTTGAACTCAAGTCCTCCTGACTTTAGGGCTAGTGCTCTATCCACTTTGCCACCTAGATGTCACATAATTTATATTTTTGTAGATATTCATCCATTTCATTTGTATTGTCAAATTTATTGGCATATAATTTGGGAAAATAGCTCCTAACAATTGTCTTAATGTTCTCTTCATTGGTGGTGAAACCACCCCTTCAATTTTTGACATTAGCAGTTTGGTTTTCTTCTTTCCTTTTTAAAATCAATTTAACTAATAGTTTATCTATTTTATTGGTTTTGTCATAAAACCAGCTTCTAGTTTTACTTATTTGTTCAATAATTTCCTTACTTTAATTTTTACTAATCTATGGGTTTTTTAATTTTCAGTTTGGTGTTTAATTGGAAAATTTTAATTTGCTCTTTTTCGAGTTTTTTGATTGCATGACCAATTTATTGTTTTACCTTTTCTCTATTTTACTGATTTAGGCAATTAGAGAGACAATTTCCCCCTAAGTAATGCATTGGCTATACAAATACATTTTGGTCTGTTGTCTCATTGTTGTTATTTCCTTTAATGAAATTATTGATTGCTTCTATGGTTTGTTCTTTGACTCACTTGATTTTTAGAAATGGATTATTTAATTTCCAATTAATTTTTAATCTCTTTATTATCCAATTTTTATTGCATTTTGATCTGAGAAGAATGCATTTGCTGCATTTGATAGCGAAGTTTTGTCATAACACATGGTCATATTTTGTGTAGATGCCATGTACTGTTGAGAAAAAAGGCATATTCCTTTGTATTCCTATTCAGTTCTCCATTAATCTATCATTTCTAACTTTTCCAGAATTTTATTCATTTTCTTAATTTTTTCTTGTTTATTTTTTCATCAAATTTATTTAGTTCTGAAAGGAGAAAGTTGAGGTCCTCTAGTATAGTTTTGTTACTTATTTCCTTCTGTAAATCATTCTACTTCTCCTTCAAAAATTTAGATATTATATACCATTTTGTGCATTTATATTTAGTATTATATGACTTCATTTCAACAAGATGTGGTTTCATTTTTATTTCTTTTAATTAGATCTATTTTTGTTTTGTTTGAGATCATGATTGCTACCCTGGCTTTCTTTACTTCTGCTCCAGTCCCTTTCTTTTATCCTGTGTGTCTCTCTCTGTTTCAAATGTGTTTCTTGTAAATATATTATATCATTCTGGATTTTTGACCTATTCTGCTATCTGTTTCTGTTTTATGGATAACTTTATCACATTCACATTTATATTTATGATAACTAAGTATGTATGATTTTCCTTCTCCTCCTTTTATTTTTATTTTTACATCATCCCATCAAAATCATCTTATACCCATACCCTCTGTCTACATGTACTTCTTTTAATTACTTTTATAGTTGATAAAAAAAGGTCATTCTCTGCCCCAATTCTCACCTGGACTTAATCACTGATTTAGATATTGCCTCAGTCAAACTGAGACTTGGGAAAGACTTTCACTTACAAAGAACAAGGCTATCCAAGGCTATTCCCATTCATCCTGATCTGAAAGAGGAAAGAGTGAGGCTAGTAGCTTTACACAGAGCCTCCCTTATTTAAATCAGATTCACTTGCATATCATGGTCCTTCTTGCGAACCAAGGGAAAACAAATAACAACAGCTCTTATAGTAATAAAGTTATTACAAATATTATCTTGCCATATAGAAATATAAACAATTTAATCTTATTGAATTTCTTATGTTTTATCTTCTTTTTTTTCCTTTTTGTCTTTTTACCTTTTCATGATTTCCTTGAATCTTGTACTTGGAGGTGAAATTTTTAATTCTTCTCTAGTTTTTTTAATTAGAAATGCTTGAAAGATCTTTATTTCATTAAATATTCATTTTCTTCTTCTGAAAGATTATAATCAGTTTTGCTTGGTAGATAATTCTTGGTTGTAGTTCCAATGTTTTTGCCTTCTGGTATATCAGATTCCTCTGTGGTTCTTTAATGTTGAAGTTACCAAATATTGTATAATCTTGACTATCACTCCATAATATTTGAATTGTTTCTTTTTGGCTGCTTTCAAAGCTTTTTCCTTGATCTGGAAGCTCTGAAATTTAGCTATGATTTCCATGGAGTCTTCATTTGAGATCTTTCAAGTGATGATGAGTGGTTCTTTTAATTCCTATTTTGTCCTTTGGCTCTAATATGTCAGGGAAGTTTTCTTTTGATTATTTCTTGAAAGATATGCAGGTTTTGTTTTTTGTTTGTTTGGCTGGTTTTGGAACATGTCTTTTAGGTAGTCTAATAATTCTTAAATTATCTCTTCTGAATCTATTTTCTAAGCCAGTTGTTTTTCTAATGAGAAATTTTACATTTTCTTCTATTTTTTTAAATTTTTAAAATTTTATTTTATCATATCTTGAAGACTCATAGAATCATTTGTTCAATTTGTTCAACTCTAATTTTTAAGGATTTATTTTCTTCAGTGAGATTTTGTACTTTATTTGATTAATTTTCTTTCTTAGGATTTATTTTCCTTAGTAAATTTTTGCATGTTTTCCCATCCTATTTACTCTTTTTCATGATTCTCTTGCATTACTTTCATTTCTTTTCCCAATTTTTTTTACTTTTCTTATTTGTTTTGAAAATCCTTTTAAAGCTTTTCCAAGAATTTCTTTTGGGCTTGAGACCAAATTACATTTTTTTTTTCTTTGAAGTTTCATGGATAGCTATTTTGACGCTTATTTTCCTTTTCTAAGTTTATCCCTATCACTACAGTTACTTTTCATAATTCAGCTCTTTTTTGCTCTTGCTCATTTTCTCTACCTTTTTTGATGACTTGGTGTTTTATGAGAGACTTGGTCTCTTGTCCTATACAATCCGAAGCTTTTGGTGCTGAGGCTCTAGGTATTACTGCTGGCTTTCCTTGGGCTTCAGGCTTAGCTGCTTACTTTCTCTGGAGAGTAAGTTTCCTTTCTGGCTTGTCTTGGGGGTGGAGCAGGAATCCTTTTGGCTTCCCGTAATATAGGATTTGATGTTGGGTTGTTCCAGGGGTAGGTTCCTGCTGCTGGGTTGCTATGGTAACAGAATCTTTCTAGTGGCTAGCCCTGGAAGAGGGATCTTGTTATTGTTCTGCACAGGAGTAGATCTCTCTGTGGGTAGGCCTCAGGGTTGGGGTCTTGCTGTTGGCCAACTTGGGACACGACTTCAGTACTGGTCAGCAATGGGGCCAAGGTCTGGCTAGTAGCTTTGCCAGGGGTTGGGTCACTGGAGTGGGGCTTTATTTCATTGCATAGACTTGCTTATAGGGCTGCTGGTTTGCAGGAGGGTGGGGTATCACTGGTAGATTGCCTCAGTCTTGCTGTGAAAGTAGCTGCTGTTGCTGCTCTTCTACCTTGCTCTCTTCCCACTCTAGTGAGACAGACCTTTCTTACTGCTTCTCTGTTTCTAGATCAGTTCTGATTTGGTTTTCTAGTTGTTTGGAGGGGAATTTGGGAGGGCTTCAGACGGTTCCTTCCTCATTCACTATATTAACAATGGAAATTAAGGTCAATGACATTTTAAAAAATTATCATTATCCTTTATTTTTATGTCACTTACATATCTCAATATGCACACACACCTTCTATTCCTCGAGTAATTTCTTGTAGCAAGGAATAAAAAAGGAAAGTTACTCTGTCCATCTAACCAAATCAGGAACCAAATGCAATAATCTATGCAATAATCTAGGCAATATTCCATCTCCATTATCTCTCAGCTCTGCAAAGACAGAAGGTTGGTATTTTCCCGGAGCTCTATTTCAGGACTAACTTTGGTCATTATTATTCCAAAGTATTTGATTTCAGCAGTTTTATGTGAATTTGAACAAGTTGCTTAACCACTCTAAGCCTTAGTTGCTTTTCTATTGAATGAAAAGGGCTGGATTACATGGCCCAGGAGTTCCTTAAAGCAGTGAAATCACAGGTCCTGTTCCTGTAACTAAGCAGGGCTGGCTATTCCCCACACACTGGACATTTTCTAACTCTCTGACTTAACTTTTACTAGAGATGGCTGGTAATCTATTTTAGCTAAGAGCAAGTGCTTCTTAAAGAGAATAAAATATTTTTACAATATTTGAACCTTTCCATATAGACAGGATTCTATCATCCATATAAAGGTAGGTTAGAACTCACCCACTATTTTAGCTTTGTTGCCTTCACTGGGTGAGAACGTCTTAGTTACTCATAGTCTTAGAAGTACTAAAAGGCTTTGAATATGAATTATGATACAAGAATTTTCCAGTCTATCTGGAATTGGACATACATAAAGCAGTCTATAAATCATCAAGGGAACTGATAAAGAATTGATTTCCCAAAAGTCAAGCCAATGGGGAAAATATGCAAATGTCCCATAAAGTTGAGATTGTGGTATAATACTGTAAGGGATGATTATAAGGAGCCAGAGGATGAGACTCTACTTCGGTGTTCTACCATTTAGCACCAATGCAAGCTTGGAGAAATCATTTTACTTTTCTAGGTTTCAGTTTCCAACTGTGCAACACAAAAGGGTTAGGCTATGTGACTGGAGCTCCCCATCAGCTTGGAATCTATGGTCCTATGACCTTAAGCCATTTTGCTGAGTACTACTTACCTTGGAAGGAGAGGAAAAAGGACCTGATGTTCAGGTCAAGTTCTAAAGGCTTACTGTTCAATCCTCTGCTTATCTAATTATTTTTCATGTCCTGCCATAATTTTTCCCCCAGGAATGTTACAAAAATCATCAGATTTGATTAATGTAGAGTGCTTTTTCAGATATTTTAGTGAGTTGATTTGTTTGAATTTTATGTGGTTAGTTGACAGTCGGGCTGAGGCAATAAAACACTGAGAAATGAAAATACTGGCTTATTCTTAGTTAACATATGCTGCCTGTATCAGCTCCATAAAACTCCACATTTGTGAATTTCCTTCTGATATGTCATTTTATTGGAAATAGCAAATGGGTCCATTATAGGGACTTCTCTGAAGGAAAAAGATATACACAAATATAGTGAGGTATTTGGATGAGGGACACCTAAGACCACAGAGTTAAAAATGGAAGGGACTTCAAAGGTCATCAAGTGACACTGCTTCAATTTACTTCTGAGGAAACTGAGGCTAGGGATGGTGGGTGAATTGCTCAAAGTCACTTGGCCAGGAAGTATGATTGACACTTTCAAGTCACATCTTAGGAGATGGCTTTAAGATTTTTTATCTTTTCCACAGCACTAATGAGATAGCTAATGTCACATTATTAGATGGGAAAATGATAAATCAGTGGAGACAGCGCTGACAATTTCAGGAAAGCAGGATTCTTGGATGCTTTCCCAATTTTCATTTATTCTTGTGTTCTTATGACAAATGATAAAAAGAAATGTACTCATTTTTTGATGGATAGAACAAGACATGAAGATTAAACCACAAGGAAAATGGTACCTAATAGACTCAGTATTTGTCTTTGACAGTAACATTAAGGGATGTGATCAAGTAGGGAAGAGTCATTTTCTTAAACATCACTGTCAAAAGATGGATCCCAATCATTGTAGCTTATGTCCTAGTTTCTCATGCTAACACCTTAAAGTTTAGTTATCTAAGATTTTTTATAAAATTTATTCCAATTTCTTATTATTTTCTTTTTGTCCCACATATTGGGGAAATTGGGACTGAATTAAAATCCCAGCTTTGCTCCTTGCCATCAATGTGGTGCATGGAAAACCACTTCATCTTCTCCCTTTATTCATGAAGCACCTTCCCCTTCTGCATGTGCAATTTTCTCCTGAGCTCCAAGGATTGGGGACCTGGTAGTCCTTAAACGCTTTTATTGATGTGTCTTTACCTTGGGTCATTACCTCTGATGGGAAGACCATGTTTTCCATTCTATGTAGTTCACTAAGTTTTTCTCTAGTTAAAGTAGACTGGGTGGGGGGGGGGAAGAAGAGTAATTCTGCATTCCCTCCCCACTAAGTAATTCCCTCTCAAGGTCTTCTTGTTTGGACCTGTCCCATCACAAGATTGGTCTTGTCTTTGATTGGATTTGAGTCCTACAGTGAGTGACTAATTCTCTTCAACCAACCACTGGACATTTATGTGTGGTAACATCTGCTTTTATTCAATGACTTAAATACTTGCCTTCTCCCCAATTGATGAAAGTGTAAAACTTTAACTGATTTAATAGAGGTGTCTAAGCATGGTTCACACCTTTGATTCTGAAAGTAGGCATCCCCTACTGCAATAAAAGTATCAATAAGATGCTTAAAACTTCTGATTAGTATATATTAGAGCTGTGAAGGTGTGGGACTCTTACACAAGGTTTCTTCCCTCTTCTAATCTTCTGAGTCGCATTCATTCCTTTGCAATGGTACTGCACAAAGCAGCTTAGAGTTTGACTATGACACATACTAGCCCCTAGTCCAGGAAAGGAGACTAAGGGCTCCAAGAGATCAGTTTCTGCTTTTACCCTGGCTCTCTCATGCTCAAAATGCATGACCATCTCAGCTCCGCCTCCCCCCATGCAGCAGCTACCAGCACTTCCCCTTTGGGGTCACCTTCCATCTGTTTCTTATATGGTTTGTGTATCCATGATCGAGGGAAGGTCGATGGTACAGTGGATAGATTGCTGGGCCTGAAGCCAGGAGGACCTCAGTGCAAATCCAGTGTGACTCTAGGCAAAGGTCACCTCAGTGCTTTCCCCCTCAGTTTCCTCATCTGTAAAATAGGCTGGACTACACTTAGCTCTAAGTCTTTGTTGCGTTTATCAGAGACCTAGATGTGCTTTGGATCCCAGAGGCCTTCTACCTTGTGTGCTAGGCATTAGAGATGGAAGCTGGACCGAGGTCCTCCTGATTCCAAGTCTAGAACTCTTTTTCCTCTATGCTGTTAATTCTGTTGTCTTCCTTGAAGGAAGTGGGATGATGAACCTGGAGCAGAGAATGCTCAGGAGAAAGGGGATAGCTTTTGGTCCTGGAACAGCTGATCCCCACAGGCCAAACGAAAACAGTGAACATAAGTTGCAGAAAGGCAAATTTTAGATTTGGTCTCAGCTGATTCCTTATAATCACAGCTGCCCTAATGTGAGATGATCTACTTGAGGTGTTCAAGCCAAGATGAGTGATTCCTTGTTGGGGCCAGAACAATAGAGATTCTTTTTGGAGTTTTTGTGATCTTTTCTAGTTGGTTGCATATTGTCTCCTTCACTGGATCACCAGCTCTTTGAGGACAGGGAATGTATTTATCTCTTTTTATATTCCTAGTGCTAACATGGTACCTGATCCATAGAAGGCCATTGATTGGTTTATTATTAAATTATTGATTGATTCTATAAAAGAAAAGAAAGCTTCTTGTTTTAAAGGTTCCTTTCATTCTCCCGAGGCTTTGACAAAGGTCTTTTTCTGAAGTAGTTACAAGGTGAGCTGGGGAGAGAGGGAAGGAGGAGAAAGAGAGGGTGTGGGGGAGGAAATCTTTGTTTGTTTTTTTCCTATTGCTAGAAGAAAGCAGGTCTTCATCCCAAGAAAGGAAAAGTTAGCATAAAAAAGCAGGGCCTGGCCTAAATCCAGAAATGGCCCATAGAGCACTGCACAGAGGCTCAGTCTTCTCACTCTTAGCTCTTTATGATACTAGAGGGAGCAATCACAAAAAGGGAGATACCAAGGTGAACATCTGTAGGACAGTGGCCCAGTCCTGAAGCAAAGAGCACAATTTAATCATTCTGTTAGCATGATCTTCCCTTGCCAAGTGACACATTCTACAAAATCATCAATAGTTTGGTGAGGAAGATTTTCTGATGGACCCAATTTTTTGTACTGCTGTGATATGAGGGTTTCTCCCAATCAGCAAGAAGATAGATATCAATTATAAGTGCAGAAAGGGTGGAACCCAAACTTGAAGGGGACTCAAAGGTCATCAAGTTCAATCCACACATTTTACTGAGGTCTTAGGGGAAGTGACTTGCCCAGAGACAGAAAAGTAAAACTATCTGAGGCAGAATTTGATCCCAGGTCTCTGATCCCCATGACTTGGAATCAAATTTTCTAAGACTAATAAGGATGTTGGGGTTTGTAAAAATTAATTTGTTGATGCAAGCTATCCCCAAGAAGAAAGGGCCTTAGAGGGAATCCAATCCTACCCATACTGATCGTCCTCTCTAAAAGATTTCTGAGAAGGGATTCTCAAGCCTTGACTCAAATATTCTTGTGTTGGGGACCCCACTGCCTCTGTCCACTTTGGGAACATTTAAATTGTTAGGAACTTTCCCTTAAATCTCTTCCATTCCTTGCCTTCTAGGTCCACACTGATTTCCCCTTAATAACTCTGCAAAGAATCCTATTGTTCCTCTTCCCAACAAAGTATTCTCTTTTACACCCAAAATATCTCCAGGTTTCCCAGCCTCTTATCATCCAGGCACACAACCTCTGGATTTTTCCTGGTTTGTCAATAGCTTTTCCTAAAATGTGATTCAGATCCCTACCCATGGTTGTGTGAGTGGAATGACCAATGCTTGGGTGCCAGGGAGGTCTATGTCACAATTTGAGAAGATTGACTTTCTCAGATACCTTCAACATCAGGGATTCAGTTTTAAATAGTAGACGGCTTATACTAGGGATAGCTAGCTGATGCAGTGGACAGAGTACTGGTCCTAGAATCATGATGACTTATGCTTATGAGTTCAGATCTAGCTTCACATACTTACTAGCTATGTGAGTCACTTCACCCAGTTTGCCTCAGTTTCCTCATCTGTAAAATGGGCTGGAAAAGAAAATGGCCAACCACTCCAATATCTTTGCCAAGAAAACGCCAAATGAGATCAGAGAGAGACAAACATGACTTGGTTTTCTGCATGGGTGCAGATGAAATAGTATCAGTGGTGAATAATACTGAAGTAAAAACAACATTTAGAGTTTGCCAAAGAAGACAATAGCAATGATGTTCAATGACAGAAGAAGCTTCCTGGAAAGTATCTAATGGTCCCAAAGTGGCACTTTATTCTGGTGGCCGCAGGTACGATGCTAAAATCTGCTGTGCTGGAGTCAGGTTGGATAGGCTCTTGAGAGCTGATCATAAAATTTTCAGCATGAGGATTTATGGTAAATGGTAAACATTAAAAATCAGGGCTTGATTGATGTTTTGCTGATTTCTAGACTTAAGAAAGTGGTGGAGAAAATCTAATTATGCAGATTAAACTTAAAAGTGTGTCATACTTCATTTTTTTCATTTTCCCCCTGGAAAGCAGGTTGTTAAACATTTTCTAGTATAGTGCTGCTCATGCCAATATAAATCACCAAAGGGTAAAATAACAGCTTTCCATGCAATTGCAGAGGTGGAGGTCTGAGTGCGGGATGCTGCATCTGCTACTAGATGGATCAATATGATCACTGGTTCTGCTAAAGGTATTGCTAGATTCCCTTTAAGTCTTTGCTAAATTGGAGGCTTTTCTGGATATGCAAGGGACAAGAAACCTATATGGAACATAGATATGATGACAAAGGGCACCAATTAAAGTCTTTGAAGGACAATTTGTAGCTATCAGGAGATTCTAGTGAAGGAGCATCGGCAAAGGCCCTTTCTAAATTATTTTAAAATGTGACCTTCAGACACGTTTCCTGGCTCTGTTGCTGAAAGCATGACAGCAACAATTTCTTACTACATTTGGAATAAATTCACTGAACTTCCCTGGCTGCTCTCTATCTGCTTTAAATGAGGCGCTGTCAGGAGTCGGGGAGGCGGATTGGCAGGATGGCGGTGTGGAAGGAAGGGAACTGGGAGTATTTGGCGTTGGAGTCAGAGGCCCTGGGCTTGAATCTCAACTCTACTGTTTGTCACATTGGGCAAATCATTTCATCTTTGTAATCCTCCATTTCCTGTAAAGTAAAATAAAATTGGTGGGAGGCAGAATCAGGAGGTCCTCAAGAACTCTGTCTTTCCTTAAGATGCACTCAACTCTTACCAAAAGCTAATGAGACAATTACCAAAAACTTTAAAGTTTTGTCAACAAGCATTCATTATAAATATGCATGGATATAAACACATATATTTAAATTTACATGTACAGGAATTTTGAACATTCACTTAAAATTTTTTTGAGTTCCAAATTCTCTCCCTCTCTTCCCTTCCTCATCCCAATTTGATACTGATTAACACGTAAGAAGTAATGCAAAACCCATTTCCATATTTATTAAGCACCTTCTGTGTACCAGGCACCATGCTGATTCCTGGGATTAAGCCCTCCAGTTTGGTGATGAGAAGGGAGCTCAGAGGCAATTGATCCTGAAAGTTCCTGAACACAAATTTCCTGTCCAACTTTTACTGCCAATGGTCCTTCTGGCTTTGTTCAAAGGCCTCGAGGACCCAAGAGCCCATCACACCCTAAGGCACTCTGGGATGGCTCTTCTGCTGCCAGGGTTTGCCCGGCATTGAAGCCAAACCTTTCTGCTGGTGATTTCCATCTGGTGCTGCTTCTGGCCCTTCTTCTCATCAAGATGGGTCTTCTCTTCTACTCCAGATCTTTCATCCAGTCCTCATATAACTCGAATTCTAGGGATTTTGCCATTATTCTTAAAGAAAAATAAGAAACATAGAATAATTAAACATTTGGGGGAAATGGACTTCAAGGATTATTGTGCTTTTGTTTTACAATTCCTGGCATATAGTGGGTGCCTAATAAATGCTTGAAGAATTTGTAATCAGAAGACCTAAACTTACATCTTGGCTCCCCTTCTTACTAGCTATATGACTTTAGGCAAATCACTTTCCTTATCAGGTCCTCAGTTTCCTCCTCTGGTCTCTGAGATCTCCTCAGTTCGGGTGTTCCTTCCAGTAGTGCTTATATTAACCCATTCATGCTTGTTTGTCCTGTTTGACTGTTTTCCTATAAGTTTGGCACAGAGAGTCCATCCTGTATGCTGGAAGCCTTCCTGGTTTTCTCTTCACATCACAAAAGCACTCTAACTTTCATCTCTTGTCCTTTCCATGTGAAATCTTTTTGTCTGATCAATTAATCATTGAATGTTTAGTAAGCGCCTATTGTATGCCACAGGTTGTGTGGGAATACAAAGAGGACAATAAAATGTCCCATTCTCAGGGAGCCTAAGTTCTTCTGGTCCTTCTTTCCCCCATGGCCTGCTGTGCCAGTTCCTATCCTATAATTCCCTTGCCAGTAGTCAGGCACTCAATCAGAAAAGAGTTTATTAAGCACTAAGCCCTGTGGTAAATTCTGAGTTGACAAAATAGATAAAAAACAGTCCTACAAAGCATATATAATAAAGAGAGATACAACTAGGTAAGATAAATACAATGTAAATCAGTGGTGTCAGGTTCAAGTAGGAACTGGAGGCTGAAATGAGTGTGGAAGGCTCCCAACTGGTGGGCACCCTGGCTTAGTTTAAATATGCAAGGTTATCTGCGTTTTATCATATTTTTGGTTAATTATTTCCCAATTACATTTTAATTTAGTTCCAGCCTCAGTCAAGAGTGTTATGGGCTACATGCCCCTACAGGCCCAATGTTTGACAACTCTGATGTAAATAAACTTGACAATTCTGATGTAAATATTCAGCAGGTCATCTCCAAGGAGAAGGGGAGACCAGCCACAGGGAGACCAGGAAGGACCTTCTTCATAAGGTGGGCTTTGAGCTGAGACTTGAAAGAAGCCTGGAAACTTAGAAGCTGCAGTGAGAGATTTCTAGCCACAGGGGGCAGAGGATTTCAGGCATGGGGGCTAATCAATAGAAGGGTGTGAAGATGGGAGATGGAAGAGCAAACAGCCCAGTGGAGCTTTGATTCCTCAATAGTGACTATTAAATAAAGAATATAGCATCAGGATCTTGCACACATTGCTGGGGGTGATAAAAGAAAAATGGTATACATATACTCAAAGGTGAATCAGCAAAAAACCACAAGAAAGAAAAATCATTGACATGGAGAAATTATTTCTACATAAAAATAATTGCAAAATGCATGTAACGTGTCTTTGTCATTGTTTTAAAATTAAGGACCTACTGAATTATTTTAAATTTTAAACAGTTTTTAAATGATGTTATGAAAAACTAAGCCATGGGCATCCTTATATGTTGTGATTAGAATCGGACAGCAGTCCTGGGCATTCTGAACATGACCAAGATAACGGGCTTACAACATGCTTTGGTAATGCTCCTTCTCTTGGATTTAATTATTAAATGGAAGAAGATGTGTATGTGTCAATACAGAAAAAAAACCAGCCTGTTTTGTGCAATTCTGGGAGGGAAAAAAGAAAGACTATATTGAATAACAAAGAATACAGTAGTTTCTAAGAATTAACTATCCTTAGAAACTTGCCAACAGCTTCAAATATGTTATAACAAAAGCTGACTGCCCTCTGCTGGACTGTTTATAAAAAAAATTAGCAAATCCTTAACTGAAGAATTGTGTAAAATCCTGTGTGTTGTCATGGGAATATACTGCAATAGAATTATCTAAGCAAAAACAAAAGAACCACATCAAAAAAAAGGGAAAAAAAAAGGAAAGAAAGAAAAGAAAACATCTAGGAAAGAAGGTCAACTTTTAATTTAAAAGATAAACATGCTTTAGTAATCATGAAATGTCAACTCAATTTTGTTTATATTCATTTAAAATCATATTGTCTTTCTTCACTTACTATCCCTTCAAGGAAAATTCCAATTAGTTCCATGTTTCTGCTAAAACAATAGCTGAAAAGGAAAGCAAATTTCTGAATCTTCATTTTCCCCCCCAAATTTTGTGATATTTACATTTTAAGCAATTTCTTTTCTATTTTTCTCCCTGTCCTACCCAGAAATCCAGTGATGCCAAAAAAGTTACGTGTTTCAAGAAAACCTAATAGAAAATAAATATAAATCCCTTTTAATTCCTATGAATTGAGTCTTTCCCACTGTTTTGTAGCATATTTTCCTTTTGCTTAGAGAAATGTCTCTTCCTGCTAATAATTAATGTGCAACAAGAAAATGGTATTTACACACATATATTGTATCTAGGTTATATTGTAACACATGTAAAATGTATGGGACTGCCTGTCATCGGGGGGAGGGAGTGGAGGGAGGGAGGGGATAATTTGGAAAAATGAATAAAAAAAAAAAAAAAAAAAAAAAGAAATGTCTCTTCCTTTTTGGAAGAGAACAGAAATAGAATAATTCCTTTTCCTGGAAGACCCATCTAGGTTGACATAATGGAAAGATCCTGCATTTGGTGTCAGAGAATGCTTAATCAAGTTCTGGCTCTGCTACTTATTATTTGTAATTTGAGGCAAATCATTTAACTGCTCTTGAACTCATTTTCCCCATATGTAAAGATCAGGAGTTGGACTTCACGGCTGCTGAAGTTTCCTCCATGAATATAGCAACTCTTGATTTGTGATCCTGACTCTATGTCTTTGATGGTAGCAATCAATAGCATATCTTATGGTGGGTGTAGGGTGAGAGTAAGGGGATGGATGGTGGGGCTATTTCTCATCAAAACATTCTCTATATTTCTTTAAACTTCATGGATTCAAATCTTCATTGTGTCTTTAGAAAACTCTCCAGGGAGCATGTGCAAGACAAGGCAGAACCTTTGATTAAAATACTAGCATTCATGCTCCTGAAGAGTGGGGATTGTTTTATTTTTTTTGCCCACATAGCCTCAACATGTAGCATTAGAGCCTTGTACATAATTGGTACTTAATAAATTCTTATTGATCTATTTGATTTATTTTTTTTAACCAGGTCTTGAACTCTCTCCCACTTGGATTCCATTAAAAACCACAGATGCTCTTGTGAACCAAGATTTCTGGTTTTATGCTGTTTGTTTGGGACAAGAGACAGCCTCTGGGTTCTGCTCCTCCCAGCCAAGCACAAAGCTCTTTGCTGAGACTTTTCTCATGGATAAACAACATTTGAACCAAAAGGATACTTCCCTTTAGTGTTTTTCTTTCATGTTTATGAATTCAGACTTTCCAGAAGCTCTGGGGGGAGATGAATGCCTAAGATCCAGGATGGGGAAAGGACATGACCCACTACTTTCTTTATCTTCTAGCAGGAGTGAAGTGGAGGAGTGAGCAATTATCAGGCTAATTTCA
This sequence comes from Sminthopsis crassicaudata, assembly GCF_048593235.1. Taxonomy (NCBI): domain Eukaryota; kingdom Metazoa; phylum Chordata; class Mammalia; order Dasyuromorphia; family Dasyuridae; genus Sminthopsis; species Sminthopsis crassicaudata. The sequence goes on along the minus strand of NC_133621.1, from coordinate 11,192,773 downwards.
TCAAAGAGATAGTCAATCTGAAAAATTCAAATTCCCCTCCCCCTTCCCTTTTGCCCCACCCAGCCCTTTTAAGAGCATTGTGATTTTTGCTTGTGATATCCAGGTAATTTCTTTAGCTCCCCATTTCATTTAGCATGTGTAGACTGAGCCAAAGAGATGAATGAATTAAAAATGGCAGCCCTCTTTGTATAATGGAATGACCAATTGCATATGCAATCACTTTATCTGATTATCTGGGCAACAAAGATTCCAGGTGAAGTCCCATGGCTGCAGGGAGAGGATTAAAATCTCCATCTATCTCCAAAGAGATATATATATACATATATATATATATATATATATATATATATATATATATATATATATATATATATATATACATATATACACATATGCACATATGTATAATACAATGTATTTTATATATTATATAATTAATATATATTCTATAACAATATATATTTATATAACAACAACCCTGTAAAAACAACTTTGAAAACTACAAGAACTACAATCAATCCAATATTCATCCATGATTCTAGAGCATCAGTGTTGAAATATACTATCCATCTACTGACAGAGGGGAAGAGATTGAGGGTATGAAACAAGACATACTTTTTTGGGAGTACATGATGGATTATGAGATTTATTTTGACTATTTATTGCAAGGCATTATTTTTCTACTCTTTTAAATGGGATAAGGGTAGAAGAAAAATAAAATACATCATTATTAAAGATATAAAGGTGAGGTACCTTTTACATGGGGACTGTTACTTTTTCAGATGAAGTTTTTTTTTTCTTTTTTAGCTTTTTTTTTTTTTTCAAAATCCACGCAAATATAGTTTTCAGCGTTTACCCTTCCAAAACTTTGTGTTCCAATTTTTTTTCTCCCTCTTTCCCCCCATCTCCTCCCTTAGACAGCAAGTCATCCAATATATGTTAAACATGTGCAATTCTTCTATACATATTTCCACATTTATCATGTTGCACAAGAAAAATCAGATCAGAAAGGGGAAAAAATGAGAAAGAAAACAAAAAGCAAGCAAACAAAAAGGTGGAAATACCATGTTGTGATCCACACTCAGCTTTATTTTGCTTTTAAAGAAAGTATGGAAACTAATGGGGCCTTGCTCTTAATTTTTAAACTAGGAATAGAATGATATAACCCAAATTTATTTCATTTCCCAAGGGCTAGTGCTCAGGGCTTGCATCGAAGTAGCCAGTGGGTGGCTTGCCTCCTGTTTGCTAACATACCGATTTCCAATTCCATACATTCTGGATGTACACGGTTTACATCACGAGTATATCGACAAATATTTTCTACAGAGAAATCTGAAAGACAGTTTATCATCTAAAGCCCCAAGCAGGTTTTCTTCAAAATAAGCAAACTCTTCCATGGCAGAGAGAATCCCCAAAGCCTTTTTGACTGAAAATGTTAATTCTCGGTGTTTGCAGTGAACATGTCATCTGCTTTTAACATGTGAAGATGCCAGAAATATGGGTTTTGGTTTGATTCAGCCCAGCATAAAAAAGTCACTAGAAAAGGGCAGGAGAGAGAGCTCTTGGCTTCCCAGCGGCGCCTTCGCTTTACAGAAATGACACTACAATGACTGTTTGGGAATGATTGCTCAGAACTTAGTCTGAAAGAGATGGTTGAGAAACCAGAGGTCAGTTCCTCCATGTTATCTAGAAATAGCACAGGAGCTGAGATCAGTCCTGGGCTGTCTTTCCCCCATTCTGAACCCAAAGGGACTTTGCGGTTGCCTAGTTTTTTAACGCACACATCGCCCAGCATCTCGCCTACGCTTTGTCGCTTCTCCTATTTGTTTTGGAAATATTTTTATTAGGGAAATGGGGCCTTCTCTTTATCAGATCTTTATACCTGCTCTCTCCAGATGCACAGAGATAGAAACAGCCCCGTGTCTCTCCGTGGAAGGAGATCAGCATAAGTACTCCCAACCAAAGCCCGTGAATCCTTTAATGGAACCTACAAAATGACTGTTTTGTGCTGAAGAATGGATTTTAAGGTCACAAATGGGCGCCCCCCCAGCCAGGCAGATTCCGCTTTGAGTCTGGGTGCCTTATTCTCGCTTCTGCCTTTTTCCCATCAACAGAGGGCGCTCTGCGGTTTCCCATGGCAAGGCTCCGAGTGTGGCATCCCACAGCCTGGATGTGCAAGCGAGCTGGCTCCAGTACCGACAGGAGCTCTCCCAGACCGGCCGATGTATGATTTATCCGGATGTAACTGATCTCGCCAGCCACATCCAGCAGGAAAGAGAACCCCATGATTTGGAGGAGTCGGATTCAAAGGACTTTTAAGTCAGGGGTCCCTGTGATTACTGGAGCATCCCCCCAAACAGTTAGTGCTGGAGATGGTTCGCACTTGCTGAGTCCCCGGCTCCCCGCACAGGGGCCAGGATGACAGCTTTATTGATGGGTGCCGAGAGGCCAGGACGCTCTCGGGGTGCAGTGGGGCTCTCTGTGTGCAGCTAAAATAAATTGTAGCTGTTCGCTGTTAGAGGCAAGGAAAAGCTAACTAAGGCCTCCTGTGGTAATGTGTCTGGATCCGAGTGGATGCGTGCGGGAAGCTTCCTTCCCGCTTCTGGGTGACAGAGAAGATTTCAGTTGCCAGGACCATCCATTTCTCACCTGTCAGGAGTCCCAAATTTAAGCTGAAAACTTGAAAGAATGAAAAAAGATGCACTTCAAGAAAATTAGATTTTCTTGGGGGCATTTGTCCGAGATCTACATTTACTGCTATGGAATTTATTAGACTCTTCTCCACGACCCAGTCATCCTAACCAGGCCACCCAGGGTTGGGCCACGGTGGAAAACTTTGCCCATGTTGCCGGGGGTTTCGGGAAGAGCCGCTGGGAGATGTCTGAGATGGAAGGGGGGGGGAGTTAACAGGAGTGTCAGCATAAGGGCCCCCATTATCTCAAACGAGTGGGGCCTAGACGAAGGACAGGAATAAAGTCACAAATAATGGAGTCGGGGGGGATGCACATGGCCACAATGTTAGCCGGACTTTTAAAGTCCCAGAAACCCTCTTAAGATAAAATATGCCCCTGGATCCTTGAAGCAAACGGCTGCCCGGCTTCATTCTTATGTTAAGTCTATGTCTAAGTGGTAACAAGGGTGATGAAGCAACTATTCAACAGCTCAGCTCATGGGAAAGGCTAGCAGCGGTCCCTTCATCTGCCCCCAGCCCCAGACCCTAGCAAGGCGCAAAAAGGCCCTGCTTGTGCCTTATGGAATTACATTTACTAACAGCTGGTTCCCCCTCCACGCAAACATCCATCTAGACCCTATCTAGAAAGTGTCCATATGTGTAGACACACATTTTACATGGATATGTGTCTCTCTGCTTCCCTGAAATCCCCACTGATTTGCCAATTCATCATGGATGGGTACATTTTTGAGTTGGAGGTACAAAAATGAGAAGATGTCTGCTAAATGAACTTCCTCTTCTGCATCTTCCGAAATCTGTAATGGATAGGAATTCATATGCTGTGGGATACATCAAAGAGCAAAAACTGGATATTATTCACAGTCCAGCTTCCCCCAGCCCAGACGTGGAGCTGTGATTTACACACCCAGGGCGGGGGCCGGGTGGGGAGAAGATCTTATTACAAATAATTTATTTGGGAAATTGGTACAGCTCGTGTAACATGTTAGAATAGAGCAGGAACAGCAGGCGGGCCGAAGCTGCTCCGGTTTACCATTGTTTCACTTTCCCGAAATACATGATCAACTGGGATTTTAACAACCGGGTCATTCAAGGAGAAGAGTACTACTGCCAGCCTCCTCTAGTTATTCTAAAAAAAATTAGTGGTGGGGGTTGAATGTATGTATGGAGAGGGTGGGCCCGGGTGATGGAGAATAGAAGAGCAAATCTCAATTTTGCCAGACTGGGAAGATATTTCAGGTTCCTTTCTCTTCTTAGGCTGGATCAGGAGAGTTAATATGGTGACATTTCTCAAAGGCTTTGCCCTTGTACCAAAGTGTCGGTGTGTAACGTGCACTAGACTGTACTTTGATGTCTTTGCCTTCTCCCAAAGTGAGGTTGTTGTTGGGTTTTGCTGTTGTTATTTTTTTTGCTTGTAATGTCTTTATCACGCTCTATTTCACCATATTTGTTATCCTACAACATGGGCTCACACTTCTTTCTGAGTGTCCCGGCATTATTAGCTCATTGGGTATTCGGTGTGATAGCACGGATGTCTAATGAGCTTGTTTGGTCTTCTCCGGAAAGGCAGGAGCACTTCCATCGGAATCCTATTGCTATTCAGTATTAATTAATGCCCTCCCTCATTGTCTTAGCAAAACAGGAATGTGTGAGATTTCTCAAGACAGGCTTCTGAGGTCACAGCCGTAGGCCCCAAAATTAGATCCTCACCTGTACATTTGTATGGAATGGGAAATCGGTATGTTAGCAAACAGCAGGAGAGCCACCCAATGTCCACTTAGATGCAAGCCCTGAGCACTAGCCCTTGGAAAATGAAATAAATTTGGGTTAAATCATTCTATTCCTAGTTTAAAAATTAAGAGCAAGATCCCATTCGTTTCCATACTTTCTTTAAAAGCAAAATAAAAGAAAAATGCTCCTCCCTCCAAAAAAAACAAAACAAAAAGGAAAACACTAATTAGACAGCACTTTAACTGATGCTTCTCTCCTTTTTCATCTTTTTTTTTTAACCTCGTTTGTCCTTTAGATCTGCTTAGGTACTTTCTGATAGACAAATGATTGTGGGGAAAAAAAAAGTAGCACGATGTCATTGACTCAGAAATAAAAAAATTATCAACCTACTTTGCGGCATTCTGAACTATAAAATAGAAGTGTTTTCTCTAAGCTTCTAACAGAGCCAATGAAAATGGGTGGCGATGGTCTTCTGATGGGAGGTAATTTTCCAAATTAGCCAGATTTATAAAGTTTTCAAGGCATTTGGGTTTTTCTAAAAGGCTATTCCCTCGTCTTCTAGCTGGGGTCTTTTTCCGAGCCCTCTTTCCCCACTCTCTCCCCATCCAACAGAAAGCAGATTTGAGAAAATGTGAGATCTTGCCTGGTTGAAGCACCCAGAGGTTCCCATGTTAATATCCATTTTTAAAAAAACTTGACAACTTCTCTGGAAAGTGACACCAGGCCGAGAGTTAGCAAATATACTTGCCTGGTTAGTGAGTTTCTTTCGACTTGATAGTACAATTTCAAGGAGAAATCAGTCAGTTTCAGGAGATGTATATGACTGTCATTATCGGAAAAGGAGCTAGGGAAAATTTAACCCTGGAAAAACCTTTCATTACTTCTCATTTATGATGTGAATAGCAAAGCACAGGCTAAACCCAGAATTACGGTTTTCAAAGGACGTCTTCATCAGAGAAATGCCGACTCTAAATGCCAGGGACCATGCGGCTCACTCCATGCAGGGATTTCTGGGTTTGGACAATTATTTTCCCTGACTGCAGTCCTTCAAGGCCTCTAGCAGGAGATTAAAGTGAATAATGTGCCAATAATCAGACATTTCCTAACTCTGCTCCCAAGGTCAGGGGATTGAAAGGCAGCCCCAGCCAAAGTTTCCTCTCAGCCTCATGCAGTGGATTAGAACGTGGTAGGATGGCTTCCCAGCAGGCAAGACAAGACAGGTCTGTTTCCTCTTGGAGTGGTGTTCATCACAGTTCCTATTAACCTTAATAGGAGTTCAATATTAAGGCATAGGGGAGAGAGCAGGATCTGTATTTGGTGGCTCTGGGATTTACTGTCCACTCGGAAGTCTCTGAGACACCTGGATATCATAGGATGGGGGAAAAATGTTGCCTCTTGTGAATTTTCAATTTTCGTGGGTTTTCACATTCAAAACAGACTCCCACCCTCCCACCCAAAGGTCTTAGAGCCCAGCCACACATTTCCTTCTTTCTTTTTTCATTCTTTCCTTTTTTTCCTGTCTCAATCCTTCCTCAGAAAATTAGTTCCTTTTCATTTTGGCCCTGAAATCTCTTTAACAAATGAACTCCACTCGCCTAGAAGTTGCCAGTATAACAACAGCAGAGTCTTTTGCCAGTAGTAGCAAACAATTTAATTAAGAAAGCAAAATAGCTGCTTCTTTCCCTCCACCCCTCCCTCCCTGGTGTTTGTGTGACAAGAGTCTTCCATCGAGGAATAAGACACTATGAATATAAGGGCCTCTTTCTTGGAGTTACTGCTAATGAAACTCAGTTATTTCCCTTGTTTCGGGGAACTCTCTCTGCTGTAGACAATTTATTCTTTCTTCCTAAACAGACCTTTAGGTATGTGAGGCTGTTTGTAAATTATATGGTGTGCGGCAATGTCATGAAATACCAGGACTGCCGTTTATGGGCAGATGAAGGGGGATGAGTTGTAACAAGAATAAATTACACAAAACATTTGGGGGATGGGGGAGGCTGGGATGGCAGAACACTGAGCCCATCAAAGTTATTAAACTTCCAACTGGCACTTAATGAGGACACTAAATTAAATGACCTTGCTGATAATGGAATGGACACAGCAAATGGAATGGAGGGAAATTATCTTTTATTATGCTAAAAATAAATAAAGGGGCACAATATATTAGCCCTGTCTCAGGTAAGCTTGATGGAGCAAATGAAGATACTTGAGTGAATACAGCAGGTATTCTTAGGATTGTTTCAATTAAACTAATTCAAATCACATGCTGAAAAGCATTTACATTCTCTGTCTCTCTTTCTCTCTCTCATCCCCCCTTCCCTTTCTCCTCTCTTCTCCCTCCTCCCTCCTCCTCTCTTTTCCCCTCCTCTCTCCCTTTTTCTCTCTCCTTTCCCCCTTTCCCCATATCTCACTCCCTTCCTTTCTTTCTCTCCTTACTCTCCCCCCTCTCCTCTCTTTCTCCTCCCTCTACTCCTTGCTTGGTTTCCTTCTGCTCATCTCTTAAAGTGAAAAGAATTACCCTGATCTCAAGAAATATGGGGGCAATAGTTAATTATCAATGAGAAAATATCTTGTTGAATTGGAAAATGAATTTTAGGTTGGTTTGGTATTATTTACCAGTTTTTCATAATACTAGAACCCAGAACACATAGAGCTGTTTCACCTTGTGTGTGCAAAACAACTGATATGATATGTTGAATGAATGAATGAATGAAAAGACATTTATTAAACACCTACTATGGGTAAAGGACTGTACTATGTGGTTGCAATACAAATAGCAAAGTAAGAGGATCCCTGCTCTGAATGATGTCATGTTATAATGGTGGAGAGAACAAATCAAGGAAAGCTTCGGGGCATGGTGGTGAAGTAGACAATAATGTACCTTCCCTAAAGTCCTTATCGTTGACAAAACAGATCGGTTTCTGACAGTGAGCCATTTAATAATGCTGAGGGCTTGCCCATCAAGCACTTTCTTTCTATGGGCTTCAGAAGCTGTGGCTACTGAGGTGTGTATACATGGGGGTGGGTGGGGGGAGCTGCAACCCTTCAGAAGCACTTGGCAGGGGACATCTCCATAAGAGCTCCTTCCTTGGACAGTAGTTGCAGGAGCAGTTGAGAATGCTGCAAAAACCAGTGGTTTGGGGCCATCACTACTCCTGAATCTCTTGAGTGTCCCTGCCCATTAGCCTGTGTAATTAATGTAAGTTATTGTCTTCTCTTTAAAAATATAATCTATGCTGTCTTCATCAGCATCACTGGACTTTTTAGTTAAATTCAATACATAGCCTTCCATCATTGGTAAATGCTTCAACTTCATAGTCAAGTCAATCCATTCTCTAGCACAATTTTGTGGGGCAAATATCCAATTTGTGGCCTTAAATCCAAAGATCATTTAAGTTATTGCTTAACAGGCATTGAGTTAGGTGCTAAGGAAAGGTCCATATCATCTGTATCTATAGCATCTATATCTATCCTATACTTATGTCTCTTTCTATAGATACATTATCTAAAATCACGATCATTTATCTCTCTATCTCTACCTCTCGATTTCTATCTCACTCGATCTCCCAAACTCATTATCTTCCTTTCTATATATCTATCTATCCATGTGTAGCAAAAACTTCTGGATTTATCACTGATGGGTCTTCAAAAGCATGTGGTCAATAACAAAGTGTTGACCGATTCTCCTTCAATAGAGGTACAAGCATTAGGAGCTCATACCCATGGTAACCACCCACAGCTATGGCATCTTTGAATAAGGGTAACTATAACTTACAAATATACAAAACCCACCAATAATCATAAGTCCTAATGAGTTGCCTAAAAGGAAAAGCATTTATTAAGCACTCCATGTGTACAAAGCACTGGAGATAAAAATAGAAAAGCAAACCAGCCTCTTCTCTTAAAGAGTTCCATTTCCAATGTATGTGGGGAAGACAACATAAATAGGGTATTTTGCCTACAACTTCAATGTAAAGGTTTGTGATCCTAAGGAGGCAAAAGAAAAACAGATGTTGGTGCTTTTTCTCCAATGTCATTTCTAGTGACAAAATCATATCTTTTCAGATGTAGAACCACTTGGCAGTGCCAAGGATTTGTCAGTTAAGAATTTTCTTTTTTGGATTTCTAGCAATTGTGACTATTGAGGAGGTAGGGGCTGCAGAGGCAATTATTATATCTCATCTTCAAAAGGTGATTTGAAAGCAAGGTCAGTGAGCTGGGGGGCTGGAAGGAGGGAGAATATTGATCTTCCTGGGTTTATTGGGTTCAGGGCTCAGTTCTATGGGGGTTTTAATGGTATCATTGACACTTGAAATAGCTCAAGGAATGATGATGATGATGGTGGTGATATAATAATAATAATAATAATAATAATAATAATAATAATAATGATAGTAATAATAATAATAATAATAATAAAATACTGATTCCTTCAAAGTCTGACCCATTTTTGCTGACATGAGTTGGGGAATGCAAGTAAAAACAAACAAGGGAAGGCCAGACAAACTCGTGTGCAGAAGGGATTTCTTATGTCCTGAATCTGCAAAAGTAGTTTTGAAACCTTGCCATTGACCTGGAAATGTAAGCCAGTGAGGCTCTGAAATGGAACTCCTCCTATCTGAATCATGCTTACAGGAACAGAAAGAATTGTGAATGACAATTTAGAATCCAGTCATTACCACTGGATATTATAGAAGATACTATAGGACAGCTAAAAGGCAGAGTGGCTACAGTATCTCCTGGAATCAGGAAGGCTCATCTTATTGAATTTAAATCTGATTTTACACATATTTGCTGTGTGACCCTAGGTAACTCATTCATCCCTGTTTGCCTTAGTTTCCTCATCTGTAAAATGAGCTGGAAAAAGAAATGGTAAACTACTTCAATGTCTTTGCCCCTCCAAAATGGGGTCGTGAAGAGATGGACATGACTGAAAACAACTGAACATAACAGCAAATTATAGAAGAGTTATTATTAAAGAATCTGGAGGCATTTTGAAAAAATCAATGCAGATTATAGAAGGCAATGGTAGAAACTGTGAGACATGTTATGCAGACTGCACAAAATCAGCACATGCTAAATTCCTACAGAGACCTGATGTGTGGCTAGAAGCATACCTGAGCAGTACACTTTATTTTAGAAAGTAACAGATGACAAATCCCCATCCCACATATATAGATCTCAGAATATCCTTAAGAACTCAACAAATGAACTGTACTGCATTCAGACTGTTATCACAGCCAGAACTGTTTCACACAATCTCCTGGGCATAACATTGATCCATAAAAATTTAAGAACAACATTTTTAATAGATGTGGCCTGCCATATGAAATATTCGTAAACTCTGAGCTTTGTGAAAGGAAAAGCTTTCAAAATATAAAGACCCCGCAGAGGAGATCAAAGGTGTGTGAAAACAGAATGAGGTAGAGACCACCTCGGTCATGCTTTCTTCTCCCGAGTTGTCCTGTGATGCTTTCAGTGACTCTACAGATGAGAAGCTTACATTTCAATTATTTTTATTTAATCACTACAGGGCTATTGCATTCATTTTGTCCACCTGTTCAATAGCCCAGAGAACCTTAAACAATAAGCATAAATAGCAAAATAATTTGTTCTGGGACATTTCTACTGGAACTTAATTTTTTTTAAAAAGATGGAATGAGATCCGTCATCATCCAATGATTATCATTATCATCAGAACTTAACGTTTCTGATTCTTTGAGCTTTGACAAACGCACCATAGGCATTCTCTCATTTGATCCTCACAATGATTCTCGGAGGCAGGTGCTATTTTATTATTTCATAGACAAGGTACCTAAAGGTTAGGGAGGTTGAACGACTCACTCAGGGTCACAAAGCTAGTTAATATTAGAGATGATTTTGAATCCAACCCTTTTTGACTCAGGTTCAATGCTCTGTCCATGAGCAGTATGTTTTAAGGGGAATTTTGGCTCCTGGAATTTGATTTTGGCAGAGATAAACTATGTATGAGAAGTCAGATATTTAAGCAAAGTAATTTTAATAAAGAAATTGAGCCATAACAGGAAGCACATTGACTCTTCTGTCAGATCTGGGTTCAAATTCTGAGTGTGCTTCTTACTAGTTGTAATTGTTTGGACAAGTTCTTGCTTTCTTTCTTTATAAAATATGGAGGTGGAAGAACTGGTCTTCAAAGGCCATTTTAGTGTTCAGTGTGTGATTCTGTTGCTGTTGGTATTTCATGTTGCAGAGAATTGAGATCATCATGGTGTGGAGTTCTCAGGTTGTGGTTATGAATAAACTAAGAAAGTAAATTAGGCTCTTGGAAATGAAAGGAAGCACTCGACTGTCCCTCACAAATGGGAAAATGACAATTATTCAAAAACAAATTTAGATTTTTTTCTGAAGAGAGAGCACCGACTCCTTGCCCATTTATCATGTTCTTTAAACTACAATTTAGTTACCTACTCGATAAGTGGGAGTAAGAGCCAAGGCAACTGTATCATCTCAGCCCTTCTCGCTCACCGAGGTACTGAGCACATTTTAAAAAGCAACAAGGTCGTTCATCTAGAATGTCGATGTTTCAACAGGAGTGTCGAGCTGGCTCCTGCAGAGATAGCGATGACATGAGCAATCAGCTCTGGCTGAGTAAGACCTGCCATTGGAAATTCTTGGGAAAGAAATGTCTACTCTTTATAGAAAAAAAAATATTTTTGGCAGATTTTCAAGATGTATAAGGCTTGTTCTGGTGATGATGGAGTCTAGAAGTCCAACTTCAGCCGCTCCAGAATAGGAATTTTTCCCTGAATTTTTGTTGTATTGAGTACCTACTATGTGCCAGACACAATGCCATCCACTGTGTATACAGAAAGAAAAGTAAAGACAGTCTCTACCTCCAATGAATTTATATTCTAGTGGGAAAGATAGCATATATGAGAGAATGGTGACCAGGAAGTATTTTGGTTTGGAAAATCACAGAGATGGTGAGTGGAGGCATAGAGAAGTAAGCTGAGACACCCTTTCCCAAGATTTATTTATGATAAAGAAGTCTTACAGAGGATGCATGTCAAGTGGCTGAATCTTCCATTAAGCCACTGATTAGACTGAAATATGAATCCATCTACATCTATATTTGAGCCTATTAATTTCCATTGCATCTTCAATCATTTCTCTCTTTCCCTCTTTTTCTCTTTATCTCCTTCTTCTTTCTTTTCCTTCTCTTTCTCCTCACTTCCCCTTCCTTCTATACCCAATATTTAACTTCTACCTATTTATTCATTCCTTTTCTCTTGCTTTCCAACATGCTCAAATTTCCCCATCTTTAGGAAATTTTCTCTGGACTCCACCATCCTATGAAGCTATTGTTCTACGTCTCTATTTCCTTTTTCAGTCAAGCTGACTTTACTCATTTTTGCTTGCTCTGCTCTCACTCACTCCTCAACCCTTTGCAATCTGGCTTCTGATCCTATAACTCAACTCAAAGTGCTTTCTTCCAATTACCAGGCATCTCTTCCTTGCCAAATAGGATGGTCCTTATTCAGTACTCAGCCTTCTCAATCTCTCTGCTGTACTTGACATGATTAATTATTGTCTTCATCTTTTGGATATTCTCTTCTTTCTTGACTTTTTTCTCCTGGTTCTCTTCCTACCTATCTCACTTCTCCTTCTCACTTTCCTTTGCTGGTACATCATTCAGTTCACACTCCCATTTGTGGGTATTCTCCAAGTCTCTTTTCCAGACCAATTACGTACTCTTCCTTGGTCACTCTGGCATCCTTCCCTGGGTTTAAATTTCATCTTTCTGCTCTACACTCTTAGATCCTCCTAGGATCTAAGCTCTTAAGTATTTATTAAAAATCCAAATGAGATTCCCCAGAGAAATCTCAACCTTAGGAGCTTTCAAAATTAGCTTGTTCTCCTTTTCCCTCTTCTAAATTGTCTTATTTCATTTAAAGTCATCCCTATTTACCCAGGCTATCAGATCATAACCTTGAGGTTACTCAAGTGTGAGTTATTCAAGGTTACTCCTCACCCTTGCCTGCCCCACAAATTCAATTAATTGCCAAATCTTGCCACCTTTTGCTTTGAACCTCTTCTCTCTACTCCTTCAGCTGGCATATTATTTTAGGCTCTCATTGTTTCTTCCCTATAGTTACCATCTTCCTTCAAGACTCAACTTAAAGGACCATCTTTTATATAATAACTTTCAGGTTCTTTCAATTGCTTGTCTCCTCCCTTCCTCTTCATGACCCCATTTTTTGGCAAATATCCTGAAGTGGTTTTTCATTCTTTCTCCAATTCATTGGATGATAAAGTGAGGCAAATAACATTAAGTGACTTGCCCACAGTCACACAACTAGTAAGTATCTGAGACTGGATTTGAACTCAGCTCTTACTGACTCCAGGCCCCACTCTACCAACTAGCTACGCCAAATACTTTTGTACATGTTTTTTTTTTTATTTTTATACATTCACTTATTATTTATACTGTATATATTTTTATTTATCTGGTCATCTTACCCATTAGAATATAAGAAACTTAGGGATAAGAAAAGTAGGGATTTTTTCCATTTTGGGCATCATATCCCCTAGCACAGTGCCTGGCACATAGTAGGCACTTAACACTTGTTGATTCTGCAATGATTTGTCATCTGTTATTTTATGAAAACCAGTGAGCCTCTAGTATATAATTCTGGCTACCTAATTGTTTCTTTCTAAGTATTCAACAAGTGCTAAATTTTTAAAGCTTACTGGGATAATCCTGGTCCCATGTTCTTTCCCACTATGTCAAATTTCCTTTCTACTTTAAATGATAATTACCATTCCTTATAACATCTAAGGAAAGAGGTTAATGAGCATTCTGGGTTGATAATTTAGGAAGCATATTTAGCTTTTAGGATCAGAGTGGGATGCCTTTGATAAAATAATCTGGACAAATCTTCATGGTCCCAGGGCCATAACTGATAGAAAGGATAGAACGCTGACGCCCCCTCCACACCCCCGGTTTGGACCATGGGTCATGTAGTTAGGCAAGTCAAATTTGTCTTAGTCTATATCCATGGAAGAAGGCTTTTCCCTTTCCAGTCTCCAAGGGACTTTATTTTACCCCTGGCTTTCTGAATGTACTTTGGCTCTTTAGAATCTAGAATCTCCTGTTATGAATCTTTCCCTCTTTCCTTTCCTTTCCAAAAATCATGATTCTCTCTATTCTATTCCTTTAGATATTTGCTATGTGCTAGGTTACAAGAAATAGTCTGATAAGCTAATTTACTGGATGCCAATGGCCAAACCAAGAATGAATCTAGATCAGAACCACAATCCAAAAGTTTTGGTACCTGAGAAAAGCATGAGAAATTGGGGGACTGGGATATAGCTACCATATTAACTAGTGGCAAATCCAATTATTTCTATGTTGCTGAAAAAGTGAAAATGCCATCATTGTCCCTTCTAAATTTCCTTGCCTAGGACAAAATTCTGATTGTCCTTCTCTAATTTGGGGTCTGGCCTTAACAATGTTTAAGTTACCTTTTCTCTACTTGGTGGGTCAGTGACCTTATGATTCTTTTGTAATTTTGCCACATTCACTTTTTATTTTTTGTAATTGTACTTTCCAAATCCATTGTTGTTATCCTCGGGGCTGTTCTTGGTTCTGCTTCCTTCCCTTTGTATCAATTCACATGAGTCTTTTCCAACTTCTTATGTTCATTATTTCTTACAGCCCAGTCATATTCCATTCCATTAATTTATTTAGCTATTTTCCAATCAATTGGTATTTATCTTGTTTCTAGTTTTTTTTTTTTTTAGTATGACAAAAACCTGCTGCTATATTTGAATGTGTATCAGGGTTTTGTTATAAATGACCTCTTTTTAATTTATTTTTATTATAGCTTTATATTTACAAGATATATATATATGAGTAATTTTTTAGCATTGACAATCGCAAAACCCTTTGTTTCAATTTTCCCCTCCTTCCCTTCCCCCAGATGGCAGGTTGACCAAGACATGTTAAATATGTTAAAGTTAAATGACCTCTTTAGGGTATAATCCCAGAAGCAGAATCTCTGAGTCAGAAGTTATAAACCTGTATAATTTCAAATTGCTTTCCAAAATCATTGTACTGATTCCCAATTCCACCAACAATGAACTTCCATGATTATTTTTCCTCAACCCCTTCAACATTGACAAATTTTATTTTATTTTTTTGCCATCTTTGCCAATTTGTCATAAACTCTCAGTCTTGTTTTGAAGTATACTTCTCTAATTATTGGTGATTTGGAGTACTCTGTCTTGTGGTTGGTAATAGTTTGTGATTTTTCTTTTTCTTCTTTTTCTTTTTGCTGAGGCAATTGAGATCAAGTGACTTGCCCAGGGTCACACAGCTAGGAAGTGTTAGATTTGAACTCAGATCCTCCTGACTTCAGGACTGGTGCTCTGTCCACTGCGCCACCAAGCTGCCCTTCAATTTTTCTTCTGATAACTTTTGTTCATATAATTTTAAATATTTATCTATTGAGGAATAACATTTGGCTACATATATATATATATATATAAAATACTTATACATGTGTGTGTTTGTTCTCTCTATATCCTGGATATCAAAACCTTAACTGAGAAATCCGATGCAATCATCAAGCATTTATTAAGAACCTACTATATGCCAGACGCCGTGCTAGGCACTGAGGACACAAACACAAAAGTGGCAATGTGTCTGCCCCTGAGGGGCTGATAATGTATTAGGTTTTTCAAATAGTCACCTTCATTTGGGGTTCTTCATCTTGGTGTCAGATCAACTGAGTTTAGAAATTAGTTACCAAGGTCCATTAGCTAGAACGGGCCTTAGGGAGGCTACGCTGCCTTCCCCCAGCTACCATGTTCTAGGCAAGTTGCAAGCCCATCCCACCCTTGATTTGGTTTAAGCAGGGTAGTAGCTTTGTTAGCTCTCAGATCCTGGTGACTGGGGGTAATGTCCTTCACTTTGTTTCCCTATTTTCCAATAGGTTTGTTCATTCAAGAGCGTTTTTCATACAAATAGAACAGGATAGGGAAAATGAGCCCTGGAAATGACAGCTCCTTTTCTGGTTTTGTCCATTTTTTAAAATATATTTTTTTTCATTCAACCTGTTCTCATTCAAAAAGTATTTCTTAAATACTGCAAAGCACAGGGATATTGAGATAATATGGAAAAAAAAAAAAAGTAAACCTCCCCAGCCATGGGAATCTGTGAGGGATCCATTTATGGCAACATTGCCTCTAATGTACGAGTTTGCACTTTTGCAAGGCCAGAAGTGGCATCTAGGGGTGGTCCCTTATTATTTTTGTTAATGTGGACCAAATACATAGGCAAAGGCAAGAAGTGCACTGAGACTTAGCTGTAAGACATTTTGTGCTCTCTCTTTTCAATTGAGAAGACGAAATGGATAACTTATATTTTACTTATTACAATTGACTATCTCCTTTACAGCTGGAGAAAAATGAATGGCTTGCAATATCCATCAAAGGGAAAACATGGTGTGTTTTTTTTTAAAATGTGGTTAAGTACAATGCAGCACAAACAGAGCCGTGACAGTAACTAGTGTCTAATAGAAGATTACATTAATTTGTGCTTCAGAAAAGTGAGCATTTAAATCAGCTTCTCAATTCGGGGAATAGGTTTATGCCCTATGGAGACAGAAAAGGGAATAAATAAAAACTCAGCTCCATAGAAGAATTAGCTTAACCTGGTGGATCATCTAGGGAAACTGATTAGAAGAAGAACATAAATATTCTGTCTCTCCACTGGGGAACACAGCCCGCGACTCCCATGGGATGCTGGTTGATTCTTTCTCTAGCCTTCAGATATCTACATTGAGTAAACATGAGAAACTCTCCCCCACAATGAGCTCTGGGATTACATGGACTTGGGGTGGGGCAGCCAGGACCGTTTGGTGACAGAACAGAAGAAGGGGACTCCGGAAAAGATGCTTCAGACATAGATGAGGGAGGGCACAATTTATCAGAAATAAGGAAAGAAGCACCATCTTTTCCTCATATCTAATGCTGCCTACTTTTATGAACAGCATTATACCAGGGCATGACGGGGCACAGTGCTTGCAGGGACAAAGAACTGCCCCTTAAATCTTGCCTCAGTTGCTAGTTGCCCACGTGATCTCTGTGCCTCAGTTTATTCATTTGTAAAATGAGATGGTTGGACTTATCAGCTTCTAAAACTTGGAACAGACCTAAATCTAGGGTCTTATTTGTGAGATGCTTAGAGAGACCATGAAAAGTAGCTAATTATCTGCAAGGAATCCCTATTCTGCTGAGGGTTCTGTTCATTCAGTCATCTATTCCACAAGTCTCTAAGAAGCCCTAGGAGGAGAAAAGCCTCCCCAGAAGGCAAAAAGCCATCTCCAATAAGTGCCTTCACTTTCACTTGGTCTCTTCTCACTTTCTTCTTAACCCTTTTCTAATCTGGCTCCTGACATGATTATTTCCCTGAAACTGCTTTCTCCCAAGTTACTATGGAGGCCCTAGTACCAAATCCAGTGCTCTTTTCTCAATCTGTATTCTCCTTGGCTTCTCTGTAACTTTTGACCATGTTGGTCACTCTCTCCTCAGTCTCCCTAGCACTTAACACCATGACCAGTACATAGTAGGTACTTAATAAATGAATGTGAGGCACTAAGCAAGGTGCTGGAAGAAAATAGCTCTACCCCACTAGGGATTTATGGAGGTTTCCTTCTAGATGATGGAAACAGAAAGGCAGAAACAAAATGCAAATAAACATCACACTCTAAGAAGGAAGGAGAGAACAGGAAAGATCTGGTCAAACTATGTGGGAAGTGGTACATGAGCTTGATGGAAGCCAGGGATTTACAGAGGCAAAATAGAAGAAAGAGGCCATTTCAGAGTCCTTATGTTTGACTTCCCTTAAATCTGGTTTAAGTTGTTTTACAAGAAATGAATATGAAAGTATCCTTTCTGGTTGATCTTAGCACCCGAATCCAAGACAGGCCTTGGAAATTCCATATTCTAAGATCAAGAAAAATCACTTTCGTAACCCAGGATCCTTTGGTTTCAGTCAGTTAGCCCCCATCGGTGAGCGTCCACATTAGTGAGCCACAGGGCTGTGCCCAGATATCCTCAAACAGGCTGCACAGTCAGACTCATGGGTGGATGGATGTAAGAAAAAATATAAAGATTTCCCCAGAGAAGCAGCTTGACACAGCTGGAGAGCCAGCCTTGGGGCCATGAATGTTTGTGTTCGAATCCACCTCTGACAGCCCTTCAAATACTTGGAGACTTTGCACCCTGATTCCCCAGTGACCATTCAGGGATCCAGGACTTGTCATTCATCCACGGAGACAGATCAAGACCGTCTTTAGGACTTAGGAGATGGGCTTCCAAGGTGGCTGGGACCAAAAACATCCATCTTCCCAAAGCTACCCTGGCGATGAGTGTCTCCACTGGACTTTAGACCATAATATAGCTCATTTCAGGGCACGTAATTGAAACCTTGGTCTCTTGGTAGGACATAGCCATGCTTCCCTAGTCTTCAAAAAGCCAGGACTTTGTCCACACTGGTGGAAGAGAAGATCATCAGTTCACTATGGAAATCAAGTGACTTTTGACACACTTACACTCTTAGTCTTGACTAGTTCTTAGTAGTGAGGAAACCAACTTCTCTTTAATTGAGTAGATGTCTGCTTCAGAATGGAAGTGTAACATTCTAGAAAGCAAAAGTCAGCTTATCTGAGCCAGAAGTTCCCTTTCTTTATCAGATACACACCTGTTAAATACATCATTTGTGTTGTCTTTCCTGGGATAGGAGATCTTAACTTGGAGACCACTAAGGAGTCTAGAGGTAGATTATAAGACAGTGTGTGAGCTCAGATGGGGGAAACGACAATTCCATTTTTACTGTCCTCTAACTGAAAACTAGCAGTTTTTTCCATTGAGAATGGAGGCAGCAAACCTTCTGAGAAGCATACGTTCTACAGGCCAAAAGGGGCATGAAAAAAGCTGAAGATGACAATGAGAAAGGGGCCGTGATATAGTTGCTAGAGAGCTGACCTCAAAGCCAGGAACACATGTTCGAGTCTTTCTCCAAGTATGATCCTGGCTAAGTTACGGAAGCTCCCAGTGTTCTTGCTAGAGAAACAAGGTACCAACCTGGCCTCGTAGAAGGGAAATCACAGTTTCAGTCCCAGGCCTAAGATGCCAATGGCTTTCCTCAGAAAGTCCAGAAGCCTTCCTCCTCAGGGTAAGATGAAGGGAGCTCTGTGCCCATCCCTAAACATCTTCCCTGTAAGATTTACTGCTGTAATTGTAAAAGAGTAAATGATTTTTTTTCTTTCCCATTGGCAGCAAAAACAGTCTTTAAAAGAAACTAGGTATTGTTTTTTTTCTTTCCTCTGTAAAGTATAGATACCCCCAAATTACATGGTGTCAACCAGAGTGCCATAGTTGGGGGAGGGGGATGATGCACTGCCTTTTCAGTCTTATTAAGAAAATTACATAGTTAACTCTTTGTGCCTTTTAAGAATGTCTCTGTCCAATGAACTTTGCTATCGGAAAATGTTTGGCTGGGGAATGTGTGTGAAAAACAGCTCCTTCTTGGATTGCCCAGGAGGGTTTCTGTGAATAAGACAGGGAAAAAATCTCTTTTTGCTTGGCTGTAGGGTTCATATATACTATAAATACAGGGGGTAAGCATCAGTAATTTGCAGTTATTAGGAAAAAATCCATAATCACAGGAAATACAATGGACTCATACATTAATCAGCAAAGACAACTAACTCCTAGCCACTGGATTTTTGTGCAGTACCAATTCCTTCACTCAATGAGCATTTATTAAACCCCTCCTAAATGCCAGGAACTATGTCCCACGCTGGGACACACAGACAAAAATGAATCCATCTGTGCACTCAGGAGACTTATGTTTTATATGGAGAAAGAACATGGAAGCAAATTCTAGCAAAGCCTGAGGATGATTTAATTATCCTGTTCTGAATACAGATGCATATTTCTTCTCTTGAGATCATTTGCTTATTTATTGAATTAATTCAATTCAGCTGTCATTTATTAATTGCCCGTTACACAGAAGTTCCCGTGTTAGATCTTGTATATATAAAGTCAAGTCGAACAATTCTTTTTTTCAAAGAGTTTTCCTGGAGGATTCATTTACATGGTACTATAGAGTTAGGTCTGATTATTGCAAATCCTGGGAAGATTATTCAGATTTCCATTGAACCAGGACGAATATTTTACATAGTTTATACCTTTGAGTAGGGTGATTTCAAATGCTGCAACCACATCCTAGGATTGATTCTTTGTATTAATCAGGATTTAGCTATATGAGGTAATTCGAGGAAAGAGATAGCAATAACAAAGTACCATGCCCATCATGGTAAGTTAAGGTTTCTAAAAGCCAAAGATGAGGAGAGGGTGCATTCTGGGAACAATCTGTGGGATGGCATGGAGATGGCAGATGGAATGGTAAAGTGGAGGAGCAGCCAATAGACTATTTCACCTAGAATATGGAGTGTGATGTAAAATGTATGGGATTGCCTGTCATCGGGGGGAGGGAATAGAGGGAGGGGGGGTAATTTGGAAAAATGAATACAAGGGATAATATTATAAAAAAAAAGATATATATATAATTAAAAAATTAAAAAAAATAAACACATACCACAAAAAAAAAGAATATGGAGTGTGTGAAAATGAATTATATGAAATAAACCTGAAAGGATAATCAGAATTGGACTATGGAAGCCTTTGTGTGCCAGATTAGGGAGTTTTTATTTTATTTTAGAAGCCATAGAAAGCCACTGAGAATTCCAGAGCAGAGAAGTTACGTGGTCAAAGTTAAATTGTGAGTTAAATTATCCTGGCAGTTTTATGGAGGATGGCTAGGGAAAGAGAGAAAGTGGAAGCAAGGAGATTAGCATGGAAGACTCCTACAACATTGTGGGTGAGAGGGAAG
>NC_133621.1:11092410-11167410 GCF_048593235.1 Sminthopsis crassicaudata | reverse complement strand
TGAAGGAAATCCAAAATGCAGGGGGACAAAAATAGAGGGATTGGAAATGCTGTCCCAGAGTTCTTTCACTGGGTGTAGCTGGTTCTATTCATTATTGAACAAATGGAACTGATTTGCTTCATCTCATTGTTGAAGAGGGCCACATCCATCAGAATTGACCATCACATAGTATTGTTGTTGAAGTATGTAATGATCTGCTCATTTCACTCAGCATCAGTTGATGTAAGTCTCTCCAAGCCTCTCTGTATTCCTCCTGCTGGTCGTTTCTTACAGAACAATAATATTCCATCACATTCATATACCACAATTTATTCAGCCATTCTCCAACTGATGGGCATCCACTCATTTTCCAGTTTCTGGCCACTACAAAGAGGGCTGCCACAAACATTCTTGCACATACAGTCCTTTTCAGGGAAGTTTTCTTTGATAACTTTTTTGAAATATGATATCTAAACTCTAGGCTCCTTTTCTGATAATGGTTGTCTGGTAGACCAATAATTCTCAGATTACCTCCCCTTGATTTATTTTCTAATTGTTTTTACAATGAGATATTTCATGTCTTCCTCTATTTTTTATCCTTTTGCTTTCATTTTATTGCTTCTTAATATCTCATAGAGCCATTAGCTTCCACTTAACCAATTTTAATTTTTTAAGGAATTAATTTCTCCAGTGAGTTTTTGTACAGCCTTTCCCATTTGATCAATTCCATCTTTTAAGGAATTCTCTGTGGTGATTTTTATGGCTCTCATACTATTTGGGCTATCCTGTTTTTTAAGGTGATATTTTCTTTGGTAGTTTTTGTGCCTACTTTGCCAAGAAGTTAACTCTTTTTTCTTCCCATAATTTTCTTTGTATCGATCTCATTCCTTTAAAGTTGAATTCTGATCCTAGAATGGAGGTCTTAATTTGCAGCTTTTTGTCTTGCTTTTTCTAAGCTAGTTATGTAGGTCTCTAAGATTTTAATTCTTCCAAGATGATATGATCTAAGGAGAAGTGTGGTCTTTGTTCTCTTGGCTTCTGCTCTTGTGTGTAAGTGACTATACATACTCTTCTTTGCCCTGGAATGTGATCAGAGTCCCTCTTGTACCCCTGAAACTATAAACTCATGTGTGTAGTACTTGCCCTGGGACTGAGACTTGACATCATATATGGGCAAAGCAATAGGGTCCTGCCTGAGTGCTAGCAAAGTGTTCTGTGTAATTTCCTTCTAGTCAGCTGTCTAATCCCCTTATTATCCACGGGCTAAAAGCTCTGGAATTTAATTGCCTGCAAGGCCTGCTGCTTGGCTCATAGGATACAGTCTGCACTCCATTTTCATGGACAGCCCTTTCCTGATGACCTTCTAAGTTGTCTTGGGCTGGAAAATAATTTCCCTCCCCGTGTTTTTGTTGGTTCTGTCACTCTAGAACTCACTGGGGGTTTTATTTAAATTTGTTTGGAGGGGAATTTGGAAGAGTTCAAGAGAGTCCCTCTTTAAATCTACCATCTTGGATCTATCCCAACCTCGTCTTGTTCTTGGAGCAGATATCCATACCCAACTCAGGACAACTGAATGAATCTGGACCAAGGCAGACATGGTTTTCTGAAACTGCTTTTATGCCAAGGATAGAGAGCCAAGTGTATAGGGTTGTGTCTATTGGTGTCTTACCTGGAGTAAGGAGGGTGGACTTAAACTTTGGGGAAGCCTTTCAACACTAGGACAATCTGGCATTTAGGTCACTGGGTCATTTGAATAGAAGAGAACAACCCCAAATCCACAGGTTTTTTGGCTTATGGGGAGACACTTTTTATGTATTTGCAATAATCTAGATATTTCAATGCAGTTATCAGAAGCTTCTAACATTAACAATATGGTGTTTTAAAGATGACTTACTTTGTTAGAAAAAAACAAAACAACAAGGAACTGTGGCTGATGTAAAGAGATTTCTATAAAAAGAGAAATTGTCTCAACAAAATCAAGTTGTGCCACATCACATGTATTATAAAGTGCTTGGATCTGGGATTTTTTAATGCCATGAGAACTTTGCCATTTTTAGTTTAATTGTATGTCCTAGCATTTTCTGTCAAACAGAATGCAGCACCCAATTCTGTTCTCCAACTGGATGAATATAAACAATATACCCTCTCTAACCTAGGGGAAGAAAAGCCTTATTTCCTCCATTATCCTTGCTTCTTGGTTTCCATTTGGCGCTGAGGAATAAGGGACATTCATGAGATGTGTGTCAGAGGGTGTGTCCACCACAGCCATCCATTGTTCTGCCTCTTTAAAAAATGAAATGTTTTATTAAACATTTAGCACGGGACATCAGTGCAACCAACTAGACTCGTCTAATAACTCTTTACATTTAAAAGGATTTTAAAACACCAAGTATCATTGATAATTGTTAGCCATTCCCTCCCTCCTTCTTGCCAGAATTCTTTTTCTATACACGCTTATTTGGGCAGCTAAGGGGCACAGTGATGGCCCCAGAGGCAGGAAAACCCAAGTTTAGATTTGGACTCGGCCACTCACTAGCTGTGTGGTCTGGACAAGTCACTTAATTCTGTTTGTCTCAGTTTCCTCCTCTGTAAAATGAGTTACAAAAGGACATGACAAAACCACTCCGGTCTCTCTGCCATGTAAACCCATGGGATCACAAAGAGTCAGACATGTCTGAACAACAGCAACATTCTCATTGTCTTTTCTGTTGATACTGAACATGCACATTCTCTTTGGCAGGTCTGACCATGCTCAAGAATGTTCAAAGTCTCCCTATTGCCCTCTAGAATAAAATATAAACTCCTCAGCTTGACATTTAAAACTATTTACAATCTGGCACCAATCTACCTTTCCAGGCTTATTGGATGTGATTTTCCTTCATACATTATATATTCTGGTCAAACTGTCCTATGTGCCATTCCTTAGATTCAACACTCTAGCTCTTGCCTTTGCATGGATTGATCCCTGTGTCTCCAGCACTCTCCTTCATCTTTACCTCCTTGATTCCTGAGTTTCTAGTAAAGTTCAACCTATGTCAGGGCAGGTAGATGGCATAGTGGCTAGAGCACCAGCTCTGGAGTCAGGAGAACCTGAGTTCAAATATGACCTCCTAGTTGTGTGACCCTGAGAAAAATCACCTACTCCTCACAAAAAAAGAAAGAATAAAGAAAAATTCAACCCATCTGTCAGCTCTGATGAGAAAGATTTCCCAGTCCCCTTCATTACTGTGCTCTCCCTGTTCTCCTTAAATTATCCCAAGTAGCCTTTCCTAGCTTCCCGTCTGTATTCCTTCCCCAAATTAGATTGGGAGCTTCTCTAGAGCAGGAACTATCTTGTTCCACAGTCACTGGCACATAGTAAGCACTCAATAAATACTTTGTTATTCATTTCATCTTTACATGTGGGATCCTGCCTCCCATCCCAGTACAACATTAGGTTCTTGAGAGAATGGACCTCTTATCTATCCCCACCGTGTCTGTCATATAATAATATTTAAGGGCTCCTTGGATTTGCTTAGATGGAAGCTACATGCCCCAGAAAGTTTAGTATGGATTGATAAAATTTAGAGGCATTTTTAAAACACACAGGAAAAGTCTTGCACAGCTGTAGGCTTGAAGAAGTGGGGCAGTGATTAACCAGCAAGATAAGAAGAAAATGGCAGCTGTATCTAATTTGCCCTTGATGATGACTCTGAGAGGTATTATCTCAGATTTCTCCTTGTTTCCCATGCCCCTTACAGGCATTCTCTACAGCTGTAGTGAGTTTCCCTCTCACCTTTCCATGAGTGATTGATGTATTTTCCTCCCACCGGATTGAGAGAAAAGTGGTTACCTGGGAACAGAGACTAATACACCTTGGGAGACACTTATGGGGATAGCAGCCATTTAAAAAGAGGTACTACAAGTTTTTTAATGCCTGATTCAAGTTCCTATTATTGCCCTCTTCTACTCTCATTCTAATTTACAATCTTCTGGTTTGCTCTGATAAAAGAAGTACTGATGAAAGTTTGTGAATGTGGATTTGAATGGATACTTATACCAACAGTCCAATGGACCTGGATATAATGGAGTAGGTGATCATCTTCCTGTGAAAAGAAAGAAAGCAGAGCCATTAAAATCAAAGGGGCAGACAAAGACTGGGGGAAAACCAGCAAAATGTACTGTACTTGAGACTGAGGGGTCAAGAGAGTAATGGTATCAGGAGGCAAAGTGAAGTCTGGGACAGAGATGGTCATTTAATTCTGGCCACACAGAGAGCAATAAGAACTAGATGATATGTGAATGGAATGATATATCATTGCTAATGAGAAAAGACATTTATGAGGAGTACAAAGAGATATGGGAAGATTTAATGGAATGATGCATAATAAAAAAGCAGAACAAAACAATGAGATAGACCCTGACAACTACACAATTAACACAAAATATTGTTACATGTCCTATGTGCAATAATATCTGAACACAATTAGATAAGAATACAGAATAAGAATATAGAAATAGATGTGACCCTAAGGACAATGGAGAGGTATACATTCAAAGTCCCATTTATTAAATACCTGCTATAAGATAGGAGTTTGTTAGGCTAGAGAAGTAAGGATAATTAAAGAGTTCGCGCTTTTAAGGCACTTGCATTTTCCTAGAGAAAACCAATATTTACATAAGTAACTGGATACAAAACATTTTCAAGAGGAAATCAAAACTAGGGGGTGAAGGAAGGCTTCCTGTGTAAGGAAGCACCAGCACTGGCAGGGAAGGAACAGTGGGGTAATGCAATCCAAAGATGATGAAGAGGAGCATTCTATAGATATGAGGGCCATGGGTGAAATAGGGGAATATTGTGTGTGGAGATGAAATGGTTGGATGTAAGGATCTACAGGATATTAACAATGAAGACTCATGCGAGAAGTAATATGAAGGACAGCATCCAAGAAATGGATGACCTGCGAAGGAGTTGGGCTGGTCATAAAGTGAGGGTAAGTATGATGAATAATCCAAAAATTGCACTGATCTTCATGGAGTATTGAAATCCTGGAAGGAGGGGCTCCAGCTCTTTGAGCGGATTCTCCATTAGGGATTAGTGGAGGGAATGTGAACAAGAATCACAGAAGATGAAAAAGTATGGATGAGTTGTGAGCTGCACAGGAAGGAGGCTTTGTCTATGTAGATAAGATCTTAGGTACATGGAAAGGGAGTGAAAAAAAAAATCAAAGGGCTGGGAAAAGGAAGAAAGATAAGGCAAAAGGAAAGGTAAGGGGAAGAAAGAAAGGGAAATCCTTTATAATCCTGAAAAGAAAATGTCACAATAACTTCTCGTTATTTGACATAAGAGAGAACTAAAACAATGTGATTGAATAAAATCTAGATTTTTCTCCCCAATTCGTTAACTAATTAATCACTGAAGTGCCTCTGATGGGAGCTGTCCACAAAAAACAGACCTGAATAAATCATTTGCACACTGTCTTTTACTTTTCCAGTCCTCACCAGCAGAGTCACCAATAAGGAGGAAAAGAGCAGAAAAGTTAGGAAGAGAGAAAAGAATCAGGGGGCCCGAAATATCTACAAATGGCATTATTGGACCCTAACTAAATATTACTACTATTAAAGATTCTCCAAAAGTACCTTGAAAACATGTGCTTTGAAAAATGGTATTTGCTTATTTGTTGTTATTTTTATTTCATTTAATTCAAGAAGCTAGTCACTTATTAAGTGACTTATGACTACTCTTTGATGTGAATGCTGTGGCTACAAAGTTAGAACCTGAGTAAAATGTGCTATGCATATTCTGAATGTTGATCAGCGGGATCTACAAGACGTAAGCAGGAGTGTAAAAGTCCTGGAAGAAAACTGAATGTCAGGATCAGTGAAATGGGGAAGGGAAGTGCAGTCTGGCACACCACACCAATGGACACCAAGTTTGGAGGGCAGAGGACTCTAGTTTGAAACCTTTTTCCACCTGTATGAACTTGGTTTTATTTTCTCAGTTTCCTCACCTACAACATAAAAGAGAGGACTTGAGCAGATCACTTCTGACGTCCTTTCTCACCTTGAAAATTGATGTTTCTCATATGTAAAATGTATGGGATTGCCTGTCATCAAGGGGAAGGAGTAGAGGGAGGGAGGGGATAATTTGGAAAAATGAATACAAGGGATAATGTTATAAAAAAAGTTACTCATGCATATATACTGTGAAAAAAATTATAAATAAAAAAAAAGAAACTTGATGTTTCTAAGTCCCAAGTTTGCCTTGCAGAAGAAAAGACATAGCTGATTTCAGTTTAAAGTGAAGAAGCTTCCTTGCCATGAAAACTGGGATGGAGGCTTGACAGCGGAAGCAGAATGGCCAATTTGGGCACAGGGAATGATGGGAGGACTTTCCTGCTTAGTGGTAAGTGGGATTGGATGACCATTTTGCTATCTTCCCACTCTTTAATTCTATGATTATTGATTATGCCAAGGCTTCTTGGGGGGAGGCTGAAGTAGAGCCTAGAAGTAACCCTTTTAGGGACCCAACAAGGGGTAGGGTATACTTCCTTCATCCTCTTGCCTCCCCAGCAAAATTTTGGATGGGAAACATACAACCAAAATGAATGTCAGAGAAAAGACATTAGAAAAGGGCATTAAGAAGGGTGGGACTTTGTCTCTAAAATCGTGGAATGTTAGGGTGATAAGGGACCCCTTAGAAACCATCTCATTCAACTCTGTTATTTGATGGATGAGGAAATGAGGTTCAGAGAAGGAATGTGACTCCTCCCAGTTCACACAATAAGGGATGGAATCGACACTCAAATGCAGGTCTGACTCCATGTTAAGTCACCTTTCCCCTGCACCAGTCTGCCTCTTGAGAGATTCAGTCATTCACTCTTGTTTGTATTCTTGTTGCCATGGCACTGGGTGGCAGACATCCGATGGCCCCTATGACTAGAAGTACTTTGACTCACCTTCTCTCACCATCCTCTCCCTTATCCTTTAACAAGTGAGAAAGGCTATTTGTGCCAGACTCAAAGATCATAGATTTAGAGGTGGAAGAGAAATTAGAGGCCATTAAATCCAGCTCCTTCATTTTAACACTGAGGAACTGAGGCAAAGAAGTGTTAAATGATCTAGGCCAGTAATTAAGTATCGGAAGCAGGATTTGAATCTGTGTCTTTCCAGAAAATCCAGTTCAAAACTAGAAATCTATTTACTGTTCCAGAGATCTTAAACACACAGTTTCATGCCTAAAACATAATTGAGAAATGTTAAATAAAATACATTAAAATTGACCTTATATTTTAAAATCATCAATAAATGGCCAAGGGGATCCTTTTGGATGGATTAGTGCCTTTCATTTCTATTTGAGTCTGACAGGACTGCTGATCCCACACAGAATCAATCCACAGCTTAAGTTATCCCAATTGTTCCCTAGGGAACAGTTAGCCTAAATGTTGCTTCCATCTTTTTTTTTTTCTGCTTTTCTTATTGGCCCAAACCTGTGACTTTGAAATCACAAATTTCTCACAAGTGAAAAAGAAAATCCCACCTAATTTCCTCCCTCATTAGCGTGACCAGGGCGCATTGCCCAGAAGGCATGTTGGGCTGGGGCTTGTTTTTACCACTGACTAGTTGTGTAACCTGAGATAAATTGCTTAAGCTTTTTTCTGAGCTTCTGAGGTATCCTCCGCTATAAGTGAAAAGGGGAGTAGATCCTATATTCTCTCTAGTCCTTCCAAGCTTTGACATCTGTAAGCAGCTGCGTTTTTTCCGAGGGTTTTTTGGCAAAAAACCTGGTGAAAGGCATTGAAGGACACATCCAATAATCATTTTATCTTTCTGAGAGTCCTTGTGCAGACCAGATTCTGGGATATACACTTTACGGGAGGACATTTCTTGCCAAGCCACATATGAGTCAGCAAACACCTCTAGGAATCTATGAGGGTCCAGAATGCAGTGGTAGCCCAGAAAGCCACACAGGTTGTTTCCCAAGGGTGAATCTTAACATTGTGGACATCATTCTACTGTGTGACCGGATGATAAATAACTCTCAGTGAGCTAGAGCACATAAAAAGGAAGAATAGTGTCTCATCACCTTTGGAGAGTTTGAAAGGTCCCTCTCACTGCCTCAAATTATGTTGCTAAGGGGGTTCCCATCTAGAGATGAGTTAAACTAGGATATGTTCCCTTAGGACAGAATGGAAATCGAATGGTGAGCCTAGAGAACAATCTGGGGGGGTCAGCGCTCATGATGAGATGAGTTACAAGGGAACAAGGTATTTAAAGACACTCCCAGTCTGTCCACTTTGTGTCCGTGTTTACAGTGTGTAACTAACCAAATGAAAGGGGATTCTCCAAAGAAGGAAAGACAAAGAGATCGGGCAATAGTCCTATGCCTTTTAGCATGTGTGCCCAGTGGTCAAACATGGCTGAGGGACACCACTGAGGAACCCGTTATTTCCAGATGATCAGCCTGAAATTGCGTACAAATCTCACCCCATCTGATCAATAAATGCTCTGATAACTAATCTGCTGTGGACCTTGCAGAAGTGAGACTCTTCCAGTGTGTGATCTTCTTCAGTGTGTGATCCCCTCTGCTGTGTGATCCCCTCCTGTGTGTGATCCCCTCCCATGTGGGATCCCCTCTGGTGTGTGATCCCCTCCCATGTGGGATCCCCTCCTGTGTGTGATCCCCTCCCATGTGGGATCCCCTCTGGTGTGTGATCCCCTCCCATGTGGGATCCCCTCCTGTGTGTGATCCCCTCCCATGTGGGATCCCCTCCTGTGTGGTATCCCCGTGCCTGAGCTCACCACTTCTATGCATGAGCTTCCCTGGGGGAGTTAGTCCACAGGCAGGCCCCCAAGAAGCTAAACGACAGGGCCTATTGAGCTCCTTGGGCTTCAGGGTAGAAGTGACCAACTTTTTAAAAAAGTTCAGCAAGTTTCAGAGACTTCAGTGAACCTTGGAGCAGCAAAGCCAGGGCAATGACTGATGAACTCTTTGAAGTGTCAAATCTCCTTATGGGTGAGGAAGAGAGGGGGAAAGTGAAGGTTTATAGGATTCAGAATTTATTAAACACTCACTAGATGCCAGATACTGGGCTAAGCACTGGGGGCAGGGGTGGGGGACACACAAAAGGGCAGAATGATTTCCTGCCGTCAAGGAGTGCACATTTTATTGGGAAAGACTGTGTTGAAATAGGAAGGCACATGCACAAGTGACAAAAGCAGACGGGAAGCTTCCAACCGCTCTCTGCCTGTTCCTTTCTCTGTCACACATCTTTGCTGGCTTCTAGTCTTCCTGGGCTCAAGCTTCTCGGTTACCAATTAGGTAGAGATGCAAGGCTTTTGACAATGGGTCCCGGTTAGACAGGACGTGCAAATCTGCACTGTTAGAGGGAGTTTCCTTCATGGGAGGTTCTACACCAATATGAAATCCCAGGGCTGGTTGAAAAGCAAAAGAATTAAGTGACATTTATTGAAGATCCTTAGAAAGAGCCTGAGATTTGGTACTCAGAAGACCCGAGTCACCTCAAATGTCACCTCTGCTACTTTGGAGAGGTCACTGAAACAACTTTAAGCCTCAGTTTTCTTTAGATATGGACCCACACTTAACACCATATACCAAGATAAGATCAAAATGGGTCCATGATTTAGGCATAAAGAATGAGATCATAAATAGATTAGAGGAACAGAGGATAGTCTACCTCTCAGACCTGTGGAGGAGGAAGGAATTTATGACCAGAGGAAAAGTAGAGATCATTATTGATCCCAAAATAGAAGATTTTGATTATATCAAACTAAAAAGTTTCTGCACAAACAAAACTAATGCAAACAAGATTAGAAGGGAAGTAACAAATTGGGAAAATATTTTTACAGTTAAAGGTTCTGATAAAGGTCTCATTTCCAAAATATATAGAGAACTGACCCTAATTTATAAGAAATCAAACCATTCTCCAATTGATAAATGGTCAAAGGATATGAACAGACAATTCTCAGATGATGAAATTGAAATTATATCCACTCATATGAAAGAGTGTTCCAAATCACTACTGATCAGAGAAATGCAAATCAAGACAACTCTGAGATACCACTACACACCTGTCAGATTGGCTAAGATGACAGGAAAAAATAATGAGGAATGTTGGAGGGGGTGTGGGAAAACTGGGACACTGATACATTGTTGGTGGAGTTGTGAAAGAATCCAACCATTCTGGAGAGCAATCTGGAATTATGCCCAAAAAGTTATCAAACTGTGCATACCCTTTGACCCAGCAGTGCTGTTATTGGGCTTATATCCCAAAGAAATACTGAGGAGGGGAAAGGGACCTGTATGTGCCAAAATGCTTGTGGCAGCTCTTTTCGTGGTGGCTAGAAACTGGAAGATGAAT
Source organism: Sminthopsis crassicaudata (assembly GCF_048593235.1). Taxonomy (NCBI): domain Eukaryota; kingdom Metazoa; phylum Chordata; class Mammalia; order Dasyuromorphia; family Dasyuridae; genus Sminthopsis; species Sminthopsis crassicaudata. The sequence goes on along the minus strand of NC_133621.1, from coordinate 11,157,070 downwards.
GGATGTCCATCAATTGGAGAATGGTTGGGTAAATTATGGTATATGAAGGTTATGGAATATTATTGCTCGGTAAGAAATGACCAGCAGGAGGAATACAGAGAGGCCTGGAGAGACTTACATCAACTGATGCTGAGTGAACCGAGCAGAACTAGGAAATTATTATACACTTCAACAATGATACTGTATGAGGATGTATTCTGATGGAAGTGGATATCTTCAACATAAAGAAGATCCAACTCACTTCCAGTGGATCAATGATAGACAGAAACAGCTACACCCAGAGAAGGAACACTGGGAAGTGAATGTAAATTGTTAGCACTACTGTCTATCTACCCAGGTTACTTACACCTTCGGAATCCAATACTTAACGTGCAACAAGAAAATGGGATTTACACACATATATTATATCTAGGTTATACTGTAACACATGTAAAATGTATGGGATTGCCTGTCATCTAGGGGAGGGAGTACAGGGAGGGAGGGGATAATTTGATAATTTGAAAAAATGAATACAAGGGATAATGTTATTTTAAAAATTACTCATGCATATATAGTAAAAAAAAATTTATAAAAAAAAGCCTCAGTTTTCTCATCTGCAATACAATGTAGTAGATAGGGCACTGGACCTGGAATCAGGAAGAACTGGATTCAAATCCTGCTTGAAATACTTACCACCTATATGACTGTGAGCAAGTCACTCTCCTTCTCTGAAACTGAGTTGGCTCTTCTGCAAGGAGATTGGAGTTGATGATCACTCTCAGGTCCATTGCAGTTCTAAATCAAGGAGCCTATCATCATCAAAAGGATGATCTGGATTGGTATCTGAGCAGGTAGAAATGCCAGCCTGGCCACATATTCATTCTAGTACACACACACACACCCTCACCCTCCTGACATTCCTTGCCTTACATGTTTCACACACTCTGCCCTCCCTCCCACAGGACACAGAGAGAGAAAGGACACAGCTGTCAGCTCCGCCGTGGTGGCTGACAGTAGTCCCTGGACTCTGGGGATAATTGCCTGAGATTCTGCCATTCTCTGGAAAGGAAAGATCACAGTGTCTGGATCTGCAAAGGAGAAATCTTCAGAGAAAGAGCTGGAAAAAAATGCATATTAGCTTTAGGAAAAGAAAGACAACTTTCTTTTTCTCTGTGGCTGTTGAGATGGGCAGATGTGGAGTCAGTTTAGAGAATTCTGATTGCACGTGACTTCCCAAAGAATGATCTAACTCAGGTCTTAGCAGATGCTTGAAAAGTGAAAAGTGGATATCTGGAATTGTGATCCTGAAGACTGAGGCCCAAGGCAAAGCCCAGCGCTTGGAGTAGGGAAGGAGAGGCAGCTCCGACCTCCTGGAGCAGCCAGTGACTCTGAGCATTCCTGGTGCTTTTCTAACACATCTGGAAAATGAGGTGTTTGGTTAAGATGGCTTTTGAGCTTTCTTCTCCCTCTAGACAGATGATAGTATGTATCTTGGGGCTCCATCTCCATAACTTTTCTGGTGAAGGTAGTTAAGTATTAGGAGGGCAGATCAGTTGTTCAATCCAGTAAAGCTCAGGACGGGAAGATGGGTTCATTTGGTGGTGAACCAAGAATCATTGGCAATATACTGAGGTGGTATCAGGACATCAGAAGGGAGAAGTAGGATTAGCACTGTAAACAACACTTATCATCATCATAATCATCACCATCATTTATTCTTCTATTTCTCCTTTCCTTTTCACCTTTCTTCTCCCTCTTCCCTATTTTTATTTCACCCTCCATTTCCATGCACCTGCCCCATCCTTTTTATTCCCTCTTTCCTGTCCTCTCTCCTGTCTGATGTCCCTCCTGCCTTCCTCTATGAAGGACACTTTTTGTTTTTGTTCTTCCAGATGAATTTTGTTATTATTTTTTCTAGGTCTATAAAATAATTTCTTAGGAATTTGCTTGGTATGGCACTGAATAAATAGATTAATTTAGCTAGTATTGCCATTTTTATTATATTTACTCAGTCTACCCATGAATACTTGATATTTTTAGTTAATTAGATATGACTTTATTTGTATGCGAAGTGTTTTGTAGTTATGTACATATGGTTCCTGACTTTGCCTTGGCAGGTAGACTTCTAAATGTTTTATATTATAGACAGTTATTTTAAATGGAATTTCTCTTTGTATTTCTTGCTGCTGAACTTTGTTGGTAATATATAAAAATGCTGATGATTTATGTGGATTTAATTTGTGTCCTGCAACTTTGTTAAAGTTATGAATTGTTTCTAGTAGTTTTTTAGTTGGTTCTCTAAGTATACTTTTATATCATCTATAAAGAGTGATAATTTTTTCTATTATTGCCAAAGCTAACATTTCTAATACTATATATATATATATATATGTATGTGTGTATATATATATATATATATATATATATATATATATATATATATATATATATATATATATATATGTTTGCTGAGGTAATTGGGGTTAAGTGAATTGCCCAGAGTCACACAGTTAAGAAGTATTAAGTGGCTGAGGTCAGATTTGAACTCAGGCCCTTCTGACTTCAGGGCTGGTGCTCTATCCACTGTACCACCTCTCTGCCATCTCTAATACAATATTTAATAGCAATGGTGACAATGGGCAGCCCTGTTTCACCCCTGATCTCATTGGGAATGGTTCTAGTTTGTCCCTATTCCATATGACATTTGCTGATGTTTTAAATAGGTGCTACCAATCATTTTAAAAAATGATAGTGGTTTCAGTAGTCTTTACTTGCAAGACATATCATTAGAAAAAAAAGGTTTCACTAAAACTCTCCGATCTTTTTCACCCCCATCTTATACCTGTAACCATTGACTTTTTAATTAGAATGCAAGATTTTATAGTTATTCCTATTAAAATGTACTTTATTAATGAGAAACAATAAATAAAGTCATAGCTAAAGAGATGAATAAATAAATAGATTGATTGATAGATGAAAAATGAATGAATGAAGGAAATGCATCTTAATAAAAAAATTCTTAACCAAATCTAGAGGTAAAAAGACAAAATTGGTTCAGATCCTGTTTCTCAATCATTCTGATACAAGTTTCGGATATAGACTGTATGATGCTGAATAATTTTCTAATCTCTCTTAGGTATGGATTTGTCATCTGTAAAAGTGAGATATTAAATGGAGCTGGTATCTTACAAGGCTGTGATGAAGTTCAAAGGTAACAATGGATTGAAACATTAGTAATAATAAGATATGACTTTTGCAAAACAATTAATAAGCATTTGTTATATACCTACTATGTGCCAGGGACTGTACCAGGCATTGGGGATTAGTTCTGGAAAAGCAATATTCTATAAATTGAAATCTATCTTCCCAATCCCTTCCATTGTGTTAAATGAGTTGCATTTTGAGGTTGGTCATTTTTTACCATAATAATGGTGATTACAGAAAAGTGTAGCATGAGAAGAAAGGGAGAAAAAGGTCTCTAGATGGCATCTCAGCAGACTTTTTCTGTCCCCTTAACAACAGGGAACAGGGTGATTATATGGGGTACACTGCCACATTGCCAGAAGTGTGTGCTTTGTCTGGGACACCTGATGGAAAAAAGTTGCAACATCTTCTACCTGAAGGAAACTGAGGACCTGAGTTTGAGCTACTTATATGTGCTAAAAATTGAGCTATACAACAAATCTCTCTGGACTATTTCTCTTAGCTGTAAAAAGATCAATTGGTTTCTTCCCACTCCAAGTCTATGAAAGTCCTGCTTCCAACTCCACATCTATGAAAGTCTTACAAGGATTTCTATGAATGTAACTTCTCATTCAGGATAGTTTAGAACTCACTAGAATGATTTTCTTGATTTTGGCATACTTATGATAGGTCACGATCCCTTCTTTTGAAGGAGCCAGGAACAGGAGGATTCCTAATCCTGAGACAACAGTTCCAGCCCCAATCAATACTCCCCTCTCCTCTTATGCCTTTTGGGGCCACCGGGTTAGAACAAAGTTTAGGAGCTTGACTAACCCTAACCCTAGTTCTTCTCCTAAAAGTTCTTTTCCTTTTGATAATTGATTGATGATCTCATACCATCACTTTGAGGAATTATTTCCTCAGGCACAACCTATGGCCTGAATTCTTGAATAACAGCACACCTGAAGGATAGGGAGACAGATACCTCAAGCTCTGTTTCATGGGCAGATGGCAACATTGCACATTCTATTTCGAGCTGTGGAGATTTTGTGGTTGTTTCTACCATAAACCATTAATAGCATTGGATTGCTTAATTTATAGTATCATTTTGAATTCATAATGTAATTCTGTATACTTCAGCGAAGGGCAGTTTATCTTCTTTCAAATAGGTAACCTAAAATGGAATAAAGGCTTAGATTAAATTTCTAGACTAGGCAGAGGCAATTAAATAATTTGCTGATTTTCCAAATTTAAGAACTGACTTTGTGAGAATCATGGAAGATCCTAACAATGTTTTGTTGGTCCATTGATAAGATTCTTCTTGGGATTAGTCCTTGAGAGATATATTGCTAAAATGGACACATGGAGAGTAAATCCTTTTAATGAAATGTAAAAGACTGTTCTCTTCCTCCATTTTCCCCACCTCCCTCCCAAATGCTGACTAAAATTAAGACTGAATCAGTTTCTAAAGTGATATGGATATCAATTGGTTTCTTGACCCTGATTTAGGTCAGTATGGCTTCAGGACTGTATCTGCTCAACCCTGAAAAGCCTTGAAAATGCGAAATTTGGAGATATCTTTAATTTCTATTTTCTTGGGAGAAAAATGTGTGCTCTGGAAACTTATATTAACAAAACAGGGGTAAAAAAAGATCAAGGAACAAGGCATAAAACAAAAAAAGGGTACCTTAAAAATAGTCAACCTTGAAATAAATACAAAAGAGGAAATCTTGAAAATTGGAGGAGAAACAGATAAACTTGAACATAAAGAGACTTTCTATTTGATCTCTCCTTTAGTCTCAGCAAAGTTCTGAATATATATACACAAATCACATTTCCTATGCCCGTAAGTGCAATGCAATTTATTTTTACAATTGACAATAGGTGAGATGGAACTGTTGCCGATGCTGATTTTTTTTGTCATATCACCATCTGTTCTGTCCTGATGTCTGCTGTAAGTCAATAATATTATTCAGCTGCTCTCCTCGTGCTTGTATTATGATGTTTCCATGGAGCAGAACCCCGTATTTTACCAAGCTCTTGTCTTCCTGAGAAGCTATCAGACTTCATCTTTGGGACTGGGATTGGGCCCAGTGGGATTTCCCAATAGAATTTTAATTTTCCTGGGGCGTTGGATGCCATTTGTTGTTTATGCCCTGGTAACAGTATTATTTTCATTATGATAATAGGGTCAAGTTCCTCAGCCCATGTGTTGCCTTCCACAGGGTAACCTTATGTTTTCCCCACCTGGAAAGGTGTCTTGCTGGAATGAACTCAAGATGCATGAATCATTCTTTTTAATGACAGGCAGTGGTAGAGTATAAATGCAAAATGATTGTGTAAGGGGACAGTAGCCAAGTGGAATAGATTTAGGGGCAAATGAATTTCTGACATATCCATTTACTGGGAAAATTATTTAGAGAGATAAATTTTATTTTTTAAAAATGTTGTGAACATTTTCTTTTATTTTTTTATCTTATGTTATTAACTTTTTATTTTTCATACCATAGTCATTTCCTGAAACATTCTCTTCCACCCCACCCATTGAACCCTCCCTCATAACAAAGAAAAACAATTACACAAAATGAACCCAACCAAGAGTGTAGCTACATATGTGACATCAGTTCACTGCTACTTTGCCAAAAGAAAGAGTGTTTTATCATCTATTCCAAAGGACTGAGATTGGTTATTACTCATTTATTAGATTTTGGCCAACTTTTAATGTTTTTACTTATTTTCTCATAGTAATAACAGCCAGTGTATCTATAGCTATAACAACAACAACCATTAAATGTTCACTTGATCTTCACAATAGCCCTGGGAAGTAAATGCCATTATTATTCCCATTTTACAGATGAAGAAACTAAGACAGACAAGATTTCAGTGACTTTTTCAGGTTCACACAGCTAACAAGTATCTGAAACTGAATTTGAACATATCTTCCTGATTTCAAGTCCAATATTTTATCCACTGAACCATATTTAATTTTCATAACAACTCTGGGAGGTAGGCCTATTATCCCCATTTACTGAAGCTCAGAAAAGCTAAATGATGTTGCTCCTAGAGTTATACAGCTGGTGAGTATCTGAAACAGGATTTGAAGTCAGGTTTCTCTGACTCCAGACCTGGTGCTCCATCCACTAATGCTATATTGTCCCTCATTGATGCTTGTGTGAATATTGTCCTTCTTACTATGTTTCCTTTGCATCAGTTCACATGAAACATCTCATGTTTCTCTGAATTCATCTTATCCATTATTTCTTATATCCAATAAAATTCCACGAAATCCATATGCCACAGTTTATTTGCCTTTTTTCAATCAGTGGGCTCCTAATTGCATCTCAGTTTTTTGCTACTAAACCCCACCAAAATTCAGTAATGTGCCTTTTGGAACTTTTCAAAGAAAATAAATCACATTATTCATCTTTATAATTGGAAATTTGCTGTTTAACACTCTTAAAACTTTTACTCTTAATCCACTCAATCCTCTTGTGTCCTTGACTTAAGGCTTTCACTGTTAAGAATTATTTTATTCTTTCTTTCAATGTGTCAGCAGATCAGAAGAATTGGTAAGAGATCCAAGAAGCCATCTGGGTCAATACTTTTAAAGAAGGGGAAACTGAGATCCAGAAAGCTGCTATGATTGTTTAAAACTTGTCATTTCTCAGTGAATACTTTGTCCTTTGGTGCAAATCATAAAAATCCCCTGCGGTCTCATCCTGGGAGATTCTAGTCCACATCTTGTGGTAAATTCTCCAAAATGGATGGATTCTATGTCCCAGAAGTCTTTCTCTGTTTTTGATTTTAAGCATTTCATGATTTAGGGTTAATGATTATCATGTATTACATATATATATATATATATATATATATATATATATATATATATATATATATATATATATATATATATATATATATGTATACATTGGATATGCCATTCTTCTAAAAAATTTAGAACTCATTGGAAAAGACAGTTTAACTAATTTGATTCAAAACACAATGTTTATTAATTAATATTTCCCTCTTTTATGAACTCAATTAAAAAGACAATTAAATCTAGGTACTGAGAACACAAAGATGAGAAATGATGTACTCTCTTCTCTCAAGATGTTTATTTACATTCTATTGTGGGGGAAATTCCCTGTACACAGAAAATAAGAGACCCAGTCAAAATGCTCTAGAAGTTTGAGGAAGAAAAGGCAGCTTCATTTGGTGAATGGTGTTCATAATAGCATTATTAGAATAATAACTTTGGAGAAATATGAAAGTTAAAATTATTTTCAGTATTTTCTAGTTGGCAAGCATTCTTGAAGAATAGTGCTCTTAAAAGAAGGTGAATGAGATGAATTCATCTTAAATGGTTTAAAAAGGCAATGGACAGGGGCAGTTGGTGGCGCAGTGGATAGACTACCAGCCCTGAGGTCAGGAAAAAACTTAATACTTCCTAGCTGTGTGACCTTGGGCAAGTCACTTAACCCCAATTGCCTCAGCAATAAACAAACAAACAAATGAATGAATTAATGAATAAATGAATGAATGAATGAATAAGTAAGTAAATAAATAAGGCAAAGATTTTCCAGAAACTGGAAAAAGTGGCCTCAAAAGTATCATCTAAGACATATGTGACCAGAAAAGTCAGTAGGAGAGTCAGGTTGATGGACCAAGGCATGACAGATGGACAGTCCACATATGGTTTTGGTCACTGTGTAATATGGAGAGGCAATTAGGTTGTGCAGTTGATAGAGCACTGAACCCAAACCCAAGAAGACTCATCTTCCTGAGTCAAAATCTGGCATCATCCTTCCTAGCTGTGTGAACCTGGGCAAGTCACTTAACCCTAACTACCTCAGAAAAAAAAAAAAAAGCTGAAAACCTGGCTTTAGACATTTAGTAGCTGTATAGTCCTAGGCAAATCACTTCTCCCTTCTTATCTCAGTTTTCTTATCTGTAAAATGAGCTGGAGAAGGAAATGACAAATCACTCTAATATCTCTGTCAAGAAAATCTTAAATAGGATCACAAAGAGTTGGGTGCAATTGAAAAATGACCAAACCCCAACAATGTTAAGAGAAGCGCCTGGTGCATTGGGTGGATTTCTCATGGAGAATTTATAGGAAGACTTGGATGAGGATTGTGTAGGATGAGAAGGTGTTCCTGAACACAGTCTCTCCCAGTGAAGTAACCACCCCAGATCTCCTGGGTCTTCTTTCTGTTTTTATTCTCTTCTTGACTAACTTTGTGGACAATTAAGCCTCGGGTGATTCCGCCAATATTCCTCCATTTATATGAGTGGACTATGTGCCCATGTTATCAGATACCACGCTACGCTGTGGATAAAGAGTGGGATCTTTTCTAAGGTTGTAGGCAAAACAAAAAGATTCCCTAGCTGCCCAGCCCCAGATGCAGGAGCTGGTCTTGATAAGCTTGGTAATAATACTAATGCTGTTTTGATAGAGGAAACCACAAGTATTGCAAATAGCAACCTCTGGTACAGGTGTGTAATAAGCCAGTATAATTAAGCCCAAGATCCATAATGGTTTGTTGTTGGATACGCATTTACAACAGCTGACTAGGTTCTTAATGTGTGGCTCAGGAGTTGGATAATTTTCTTCTGTCTGTACTCCTGGAGCGGAATATTCCTCCTGGACTCATCGCCCAAACCACACTCTCCCTTTCACGCAGGAGATTCCCACTGCAGCCGGCAATTTAGCATGCGTGCCGGATCAGCATTACTGAAAGATGATTAAAAAAACGTACATGTGATCCCAAACAAGTCATTTTCCTCTTTAACTTAAATAATTTTCAGACATTCCCCCAGAGGAAAGTTATGAAAATGGAAGGCTTGCGAGGGTATTTCCATGTTAGGGAGATGACATCTATCATCAGCGCACTTAATCCTGGTTATGCATAAAATATGGTCCCTGGCTAAGCTCTATATATCACATACAGTTCTTTGCATATTGCAAATGGGAGTTCTTTAAAGGACATAAAACAAGCAGAAAACCTGGGGATATGTTTGGAAAAGTAACACAAAAACAGGTAGCAACAAGAAAACCGGGGTCACATCCTCCAGAGGCTATTTTTGTTTTCAGATTTTCTTGTCTCTCCTTAATATTTTCCCTTTACATACCTTTTTTTTTTTAACCAAGTGGTATTTTTTAAAAATAGCATTTTAAACTCTTCATCTTTCCCCCCTATAGTTTTGAGTCCATAACTTCATTGACAGCAATGTGTGAATTTCCTCATTTTTAAAATTTTCCCACTCTCCTCCCCTCCCCACATATTCCAAAAATTTCTTCCTTGTCCATTACTCTAAATAACTCATGTAGATTGGACAATGGCCACAGATGGCTCTTAGGATGTGTGGTGTCTTACCAAGGATGTCAGAGGCTGTTTGGGGCTCATCACCCATGTCTGATTTGTAATAACTACTACAGGAAGAGATCAATAATATATATTTGTATTTTTAAAAAGAAGGTTATGGATTAAAGAAATATAATACCATACTGGATGCTAGGGCTGAATGGTATAGGATCAGGCTTCAGTGATATTTTCACCTCAAGAATCATGTGAGTTCTGCTTCATCTTGGGGTACAAGTTCTGCTCATTCATGTGCAATTCTACATCATCCCATGGGCCATACTCTACCGTCCCATGGGATTTTCCTGGCGAAGGTACTGGAGTGGTACGTCATTTCCTTTTCTGTCAGATTAGGGAAAACATATTTAACCCAGGATCATAAAGCTAGTGAGTGTCTAGGGCTAGATTTGAACTCAGGTCTTCCTGACTCCAGATCCAATGCTCTATTCATTGAATCTCCTAGCTGCCTCTTATTCCAGGCAGTATGTGCAAACTGTTTAATTCTCCCTGTTAATTATTTTCAATTTTTCTTATCCATACTTGTTTTTTACATATTTATTTGTATGTTGAATCCCCCATTAAGTTGTAAACTCTTTAAGGGAAGAGATTATCTTTTACCTCTTTTTCTATCCCTAGAATTTAGCATGGCCCCTGGAAAAAAATATAAATGGAAGACTATTAATGTTTATTAATTGCTTGAGTGTTGGACCACATAAAACAATTTGGAGAGCTTAAAGGATACATGATGGAAAATCCCCCTTTCTGTACTGCTCTTGCACCCAGCAGGTCACCTCCTTTTTGCTCTATCCCAATATGGCCATTCAATAAGCTTTTAATGAACTGTGCTTTGACTTCATTGACCTGGGGTAATTTACCTGTCTTCAAGTGAAAAGTAATGTAGACAGTGGATAGCAAGCTAGAGAAGAAGGGACCCGAGTTTGAACTCTGTTTCAAACACTTACTAGTTTTGAGACTACTCAAGTTAATGATGCTATTAACCTCCATGGTGCTTACTTTGCTGAGGTGTCATGAGGATTAAAGGAGACACATAAAGTATTTTGCAAACCTTAAAGAGCCACAGCAATGCCCATTACTAATTCCATAAATAAATATTATTTTATTAGATAATATTCTACTACCCTAGAATTTAGGGTTGAGAAGTAACTCCCTGTTTTTTATTCTGATTTCATAAAATGAAATGCAATCATTTAGTCCAATTCCATTTTATCAACTTGTAGAACAGATACTCAGCTCAGCCGAGTTCTTAAATTCATTACATAAAACTTTTGGACTCATTAGCACCTTCTTTTCCAAATTGAAAAACCAAGATTTGAGCATGTTGTAAATTTCATAGTGTCTCTAATTATTTCAGCTTTATTTTCATTAACTCAGAGCATAGAGACAATTGAATTCAATTTCAGATTATTATAATGATGTCTCTGTATGGAGTGAAGTCTAATCTGTCAGTCAACAAGCATTTATTGATTGTAGCAGCTCTTTTTGTGGGGACAAGGAATTAAAAATTGAGTGAATGTCCATCAATTGGGGAATGCCTGAATAAGTTGTGATATATAAGGGTAACAGAATATTATTCTATAAGAAATGAGGAGCAGGCAGATTTCAGAAAAGCCTGGAAAGACTTACATCAGCTGATACTGAGTGAAGTGAGCAGAACCAAGAGAATATTAACAAGTGATAGCAAGATTGTGTGAAGATCAAGGTTAGTAGACAGCTTTTCTCAATTCCAATAAAAGAGGGATGGGAAATACCATCCATAGTCAGAGAGAGAACTATGGAGACTAAATGCAGATAAAAGCACACCACTTTCACCTTTTGTTGGTTTCCTTTTTCTTTGTCATTCTCCCCTTTTTCTGATTTTTTCTTTCACAACCTGACTATGTTTAATAATATCATGCATGTATAACCTAAATCAGATTGCTTGCTGCTTGGAGAAGAGGGAGATAAATCAGGAGAGAAAAAATTTGGAACTCAGAAACTTACAAAAATTAATGTTGAAAACTATCTTTATATGGAATTATAAAAAATAAAATACTATTAAACACACACACACACACACACACACACACACACACACAAACATTTATGAAGTGCCAACTATAGTCCACACAGCGTTCCAGGCACTGGATGAAATGGGAGCATGCGTCTAAATCTAGGGCTCTGAATCAGTATAAAAACTATAATTCCATAAGACCAGTAATGAAACTTGATGTCTGTTATAGACACCTGATAGATTTAGGGTGCAGAATAGGGTGTGTGTGTGTGTGTGTGTGTGTGTGTGTGTGTGTGTGTGTGTGTGTAAACAATCATTTAAGGGAATTTATTTTGCTTGACTATATACATTAATTACAAGAAATTTATTTTCCATTATTTTTCCCCAATGGGGTATAAGAGATAGGAGGAAGAGAAAACTTTATCTTATTACTCTAATGTTTCATCATGGCAGGGCCATGATTTTTGCTTTTCAAAGACTGCTCATAGAGCACAAGCTCTGAAGAGTTCTCCCAAGGGGAAGAGACTTCAGGCATGAGTCTGGACGAGGACTTCTTGGCTAAAATCCAGGGCCCTGAAGGTCCAGCGTCAGAGATGGGCATCACCAAGTTGGTCTGAAGGTGACTGGTTTTTTGATTATAGCATCTCCTGAAGATGACCCATTAAATTATCAACTAGAAAAGGGTAATGGATAATGGAAGCAGTACATACATCTGCACTCATTTACCCACATATACACAATGCTTTTTATCATATTATTTTGTCTCCAAGTTTTACCCTTTCTATATATGCCTCTGAAAGGCAGCGTGCCTCAATGGGCAGAGATCTGTGTCAGAATCAAGACCACTTGGATAGTCCCGCCTCTGAAACTTACCAATTGTCTAATTTTTCAATGTCCCAGACAATAAATTTGGAAATACTGAAAGTTCTCTTTATCAATGAAATCACATATTTAGTCATCATTCTCCCTCACACGCAGACACACACACACAGAAGTATGTATATACATATACATATATATTTATATGTGTATGCAAATATACAGAGATATAGATTTTCATAAAAACATGTGTGTGTGTGTGTGTGTGTGTATTTGTACAGGGTTTGTGATTTGCCCAGGTTAGTAAGTGTCTGAGGCTGGACTTCCTGTCTACAAGCTCCTGTCTTGCGTAGGACTTTACAGATAGTAAATGCTGAACTGTGAATAATTTGTTGGGCTTGGAGGTGGGAAAATCTGGGTCCAACGGGTCCAAATTCTGGGTTCTGCCTCTAGCATTTAGAGCTACGTGACTACAAGCAAATCATTTCATCTCTTTGATAGCGGCAGATAGGTGGTGCAGAAGATAGGCTATTGTACCTGGAATCAATAAAGGTTGACTTTAAATTCAGCTTGGATCTAGTCACTTACTCCCTGTTTGCCTCCATTTCTTCAATTAAAATTGAGATGATGATAACCCTACTGCCCAAGACTGTAAGAATCCAATGAGATACTAACTGTAAAACAGCAGTATCTGGCACATAGTAGGTGCTTTATAAATATTAGTTTTCTTTCCTATCTCTGAACCTCAGTTTCTTTATCTGTCAAATGAAGTAATACCTCTGGCACCACCTCACAGAGCTGTGACAATATGATATAATGATGTGTGTAAAGCACTTTACACTACTATAACTGTGGAAGTGTAAGTCCACCTTTACCCAGGACATTGCTTTGGAAAGGAGTTGTCGCCATGTGAACCTGGTTTGGTGCTGCAGTGAACTCCTGCCCGGCCCTGGTCCTCTCTGCTGTGCTCCCCAATGCAATTTTTTTTTTAAGTTGTGGCTCTGATACTTTAGAAACCTTGAACTGTGATAGAGACAGCTGTATCCACAGTGTATATTTCTGCTCCTCTACCTCACTCTTATTCTTATTATAGTAATGAGATAACTAAATAGGGCAGTTAACGAATTGCTGGACCAGGAAAAGCCGAGTTCAAATCCTACTTTACTCACTCACTAGGTGGGTATTCCTGGGTTACTTCTCTGATTTCTCAGGCTCAGGGATGAAGCAGTTGGGGTTAAGTGACTTGCCCAGGGTCACACAGCCAGGAAGTGTCTGAGGTCACATTTGAACTCGGGTCCTCCTGACTTCAGGGCTGGTGCTCCCTCCACTGCGCCACCTAGCCCCAGAGACCATTAATTTTTTAAATGGAAATAGTAATGGGCTTGTGAGAATCCAGTGAATATAAAATCTTCCCAGATCGTGAAAACTGAAAATCCAGTGAATTCCTATAAAGGCTCCCCGAACTATTAAAACTGTGAGGATCCAGTGAATTCCTATAAAGGCTCCCTGAACCGTGAAAACTGCCCTCGGGTTCTGGGACATCGGAGTTCTCGGTCCACCTCGACGCCCAGCCCTCGACGTCAGGCCCGCGGAAACAGCGGCCAGAACCCGAAGGGGGGCCTTTCTAGCTCACCCGGCCTCCGGGGCTCCGGGCCTTGCCACGAGCCTCGGTTAACCCCCCTTTGCTGAGAAAGCCCCCGGGCTGCTTTGGCTTGGGACGAGTTCGAAGCGGAGCCGAAGTCCACCCCGGAGGGCTCCCCGGCTCAGGGACTCCGCAGCCGGCCGGCCCTCGGCTGGGGGGGGGCCGGGGGTCCTGCCGCCGGGGGCCTTCTCCGGCCCGCGCACCTGCGCCGCTCTCCCGGAAGCCACAGGTGGGCGTGAGGTTGGGGAGGCTGACGCGCGGGGGGGGGGGGGGGGGAAGGGGGGAAGGAGGAAGGGGTTGAAGAGGGTGGGGGAGAGGGGGCGGCCTTCCTCCCCTCCTCCTGCCCCTCCCCCGCCGAGCCGGCGCGCTCCCAGGCGCGGGACGCGCGGCCCCGCTCGCGGGCACCGGGCCCGCTTCCCTCACCGATGGCATCTGACAAAAGCGATCCGGGCTGAAATTGCCTCTCGCCCAGCCCGCCCAGCCCGCGTCGCGCCTCGCGCCCGAGATGGAAGCAAACTGCACCAATTTAGTGCTCCCGGCGGCCTCCTAATGGACACTTTGCCGTGCACTCTCCCTTCATTACGGAGCGGGTCAGGGCTGTTAGCGGGGGCTCTTGCCACTTTTGACAGATAGTCACTAGCGAGATGAATGGCACCAGCCGCATGACCACTTAGCGCGCGCCGGCCTCTCCGCACTCTCAAACACTCATCTCCGCTCGCTCTCTTTAATAAAAGGCCGCACTCCGCTCCTTAACTCTTTACTAGCCGGGGAAGCCGCGGGAAGCAGGCCGGGCCGCCCCATCTCCCTCCGCTCCCCCGCGGCCCCTCCAGGCGCCCGAGCCGCGCCCCCCGGCGGGGCTCAGACCGGGCCTCCAGGCGGGAGCTAGTCCTTTCTCAAGGAGGGAAACGGCTTCCCTGAGGCCCCGAGACAGCGAGAGCGGAAACCTGAACCCTGCGCGGCTTCGCTGCTGGGTCAGCCACGTCTCCTCCCTCTGGGCCAGGGCCCGGCCTCCTGGTTCTCTCCATAGCCTCCCCGTGGATCTCCTGGCCTCCGCTCTCCGCCTCCAAGCACCTGACCACTGATTCCTCTCGCAGCTTCCTGCGGGCTCGAGGTGAAAATACAAACCTCTCTGGGGCATTAACAATCCCTGGCAGTCCGATCCCGAGCTCCGTCTTCAGGCTGATAGTATAATGTTCCTATTCCCGCCCTCTACCCTCCAGCCGCACTGGTCTGCTAGGTTTCCAAACATCATCTCCCACCTCCGCGCTTTTGAGCTGTCCTCCATTCCTGCAGTGCCCCCTTGTTATTCCTGCAGTGCTTCCCTTCTTATTCCTTCAGTGCTCCCTTCTTATTCCTGCAGTGCCCCCTTCTTATTCCTTCAGTGCTCCCCTTCTTATTCCTGCAGTGCTCCCCTTCTTATTCCTGCAGTGCTCCCCTTCTTATTCCTTCAGTGCTCCCCTTCTTATTCCTGCAGTGCCCCCTTCTTATTCCTTCAGTGCTCCCCTTCTTATTCCTGCAGTGCTCCCCTTCTTATTCCTTCAATGCTCCCCTTCTTATTCCTGCAGTGCTCCCCTTCTTATTCCTTCAGTGCCCCCTTCTTATTCCTGCAGTGCCCCCTTCTTATTCCTTCAGTGCTCCCCTTCTTATTCCTGCAGGGCTCCCCTTCTTATTCCTGCAGTGCCCCCTTCTTATTCCTGCAGTGCTCCCCTTCTTATTCCTGCAGTGCTCCCCTTCTTATTCCTGCAGTGCCCCCTTCTTATTCCTGCAGTGCCCCCTTCTTATTCCTGCAGTGCTCCCCTTCTTATTCCTGCAGTGCTCCCCTTCTTATCCCTGTAGTGCTCCCCTTCTTATTCCTGCAGTGCTCCCCTTCTTATTCCTTCAGTGCCCCCTTCTTATTCCTGCAGTGTTCCCCTTCTTATTCCTGCAGTGCTCCCCTTCTTATTCCTGCAGTGCCCCCTTCTTATTCCTGCAGTGTTCCCCTTCTTATTCCTGCAGTGCTCCCCTTCTGATTCCTGCAGTGTTCCCCTTCTTATTCCTGCAGTGCCCCCTTCTTATTCCTGCAGTGCCCCCTTCTTATTCCTGCAGTGCTCCCCTTCTTATTCCTGCAGTGCTCCCCTTCTTATCCCTGTAGTGCTCCCCTTCTTATTCCTGCAGTGCTCCCCTTCTTATTCCTGCAGTGCCCCCTTCTTATTCCTGCAGTGTTCCCCTTCTTATTCCTGCAGTGCTCCCCTTCTGATTCCTGCAGTGCCCTCTTCTTATTCTTACAGTGCTCCCCTTCTTATTCCTGCCTTCAGGAACTTTAAGCTCTCAGGGTTAGGGGAGCTCCTCCCAGAGTCATCCTGATTTTAGATTATAGATACATCTTTCCTCAAATCATTTAGTATTCATGTTGTCCAGGTCCTGAATGTACTCAGAACAATGTTGTACACCCAAGGACGCCGGGTCTGAATCCTGCCTCAAGCACCCATTGCTGGGGTGAACTTTCTGGGGCTCCCTTTCTCATCTGTAAAATCAAGGGGTCAGACAAATCCTCTCTGGTTCCTTATCAAATGTAAATGCCCGAGCCCATGAACTTCTGAATGTCCCACGTGGATCTTCCCATAGCCAGAGCTGGCCCACAGTAGCCACGCTCAGATTCGTGGCAAATTGATTGAAGCAGAGACAGATTTGTCCCATATTTTTTGGACCAAACCTTGGAGGTGATTGGTATAGAGAATTACCACTAAGGAAAACTCCCTCCTTGCTGCTGATCAGCTTGTGCTCTGCAATTCCTAATGGAGCTGAGTGGTCTGGAGCAGAGTTTAAGGCCTTGTCCAGGGTTCCACAGAGGGGGACTTGGGACCACAAGGTTATTGACCTAGGGAAATGTGCTAACATCGAAAGTGGGTGCTAAGCTGGATGCAGGCCTGGTGGGGCAGGTTTGGAGGTGAGGGGCAGAGTCATTGCAGGTGCTCTCACTTCACAAGGCATGCTGGCCTTTCTTATTTGTACTTTTGATCTGGGCAGCCTTTCTTCAGAAGGAGCCATTGTGACAGACAGAGGCAGCAGGGGGGCCTCCTCAGCTTCTGCTTCTGCCGGGCTTTCAGAACCCAATGCACTCTGAAGCCAAAGTGACAAAATCCCCCTGACTTTAATTTGGTGCCCTGTATTCTGGAGGCACTGTGACATCATTTAGTTTAAGTAAGTGGGTCCTGTAAGTAGCTGGAGATGATATCCTGGGACTGAGGGGTGGTTTTTGCCCCCATAAAGCAAATCTATGAATGACAGAGTGTATCCATGTTTAGAACACTGAACCTCAGATCAACTCAAATCCAGCTGCAGATACTTCCCAGCTGGGTGATACTGGGTAAACAACTTAGCCTTTGTTTGCCTGAGTCTCCTTGCTAGTAAACTAGGGATAATAACAGTACCTACTTCCCACATTGCTGTGAGGATCAAATGAGATCTTAATGATAAAGCACTGAGCACAGTGCCCGGTATACATTAGGAGCTATATAAATACTTATTCCCATCTCCCCTTTCCAATGACATAGCTAATGTAGTTTGCTTTTGATGTGGAGTCAGCTGTGTGGTACAGTGAATAGGCAGGACTTAGGAAGACTCATCTTCAAGAATTCAAATCTGACCTCCTGTGCATACTAGCTGTGTGATCCTGGGCAAGTCACTTTACTCTGACTCAGTTTCCTCATTGTTTAAGTGAGCTGGAGAAGGAAATGGCAAACCCCTCCAGAACCTTTGCCACATGGGATCACAGAGAGTCAGACATTGAAATGACTAAACAACAAATTCCAAGGCGGGACGTTTCTCTACCAACATGGACCAACCAGACTTATTTATTACTTAGCAGAAAAAACTGGGGGAGTTACTTGAGCTGTCAAGTGTCTGGCCTCAGGTCAAAGAGCTAAAATTGATAAGAGTCTGGATTTGAATCCAGGACTTCTCTATTCCAAGATCAGCACTCTGGCTTTTCCTGGCTATTATGTCTTGTATCACATGAGGAAGGTGCTGATGGAGTTCCAAAGCTATCTCTGTCAAGAACACTTCTTTGTTGTCTATGATCTTGTTCCTTGAGCTGCCTGAAGGTTATCTCTGTCTCTTGTCTCTGTCTTTGGTGGTCTGTCTGTCTGTCTTTCTCTCTCCCCCCTCTCTCTGTCTCTGTTTTTCTTTATCTCTCTTTCATTCTCTTCTTTGAAATCTTACGTCATATTACACCTTCTTCCTAAACATTCACTTCTGGATGAGAGCACCGGCTCATTGATAGGAGCTAGACTGTGCCCTGCTCACCTTTATGTTTTCTCCAGCACTATGCTGCCTTACAGAGGGTGATTTGTAGAGATCACTTTGTATATTTGAGCAGAGAAGAACTCAAAGTGATCATTTCCTAGTCTTCTTGGGCCTCAGTTTCTCCTTTTACAAAATAAAACTTTTAGATAATTCTAAATGTCCCTTTCATGAGTCCAACAACTTAACGAACATTCCTTATGAGAGATACCATACCAGAGACAGAGGAAACTTTCTTCTTTATTTACACAAATCCCTGCAAAGACAGAGTGACAATTTGCCCAACATTGTCCAACTCCCAGCACCTCCTGGAATTGGATGAATTACTGAGCACACAGTCAGATAGTATCATTTCTGTGCACACCTGTCTGGTACTAATGGATAGTAGTGGGAGCACCAAAGGCTTTTACATTTCATCAAATGAGATGGTTTCATTAGACAGTTGACTTTGGCCCTTCCAAGTCTTAAAGGTGTAATCTAAGCACACAGTAAGATTTGCACATGAGCTCCTCTAGAGGAGAGATTTTTCACTTGACCCAGAGCTGGATAAACAGTAGGGGCTTAATAAATGCTTTTTAAAAAATGAACTAAATTAAAAATAGATTTCCAGTCATTCCACCTGAGACTATCATGGATGTCCACGTAGTAGATGAAGCTTAGATGGTCTCAGATAGAAGCAGGGCCACATCTCCTGTTTTACAAATGAAGAAACTGAGGTTTGAGAAAGTGACTGCATCCAGTTATTTAGGATAGGGAACAGGATTTAAACCTGTTCTCTGATTTTGTACATTGCTTTAAAAATTTCTTACTACCCAATTCCAAGAGTGCCACACATATTCCATTTCACCAGTTAATTAATGAACCTCAGAATCAGTTGGTCCACCTCCTTCTTTTAATAAATGAGGAAACTGAGGCTTGAGGATGTAGACTTTTCCAGAGGTGACAGTGGGAGAACTACTTAGGCAATGCTTGAAGCACTTCTAAAGTCTTGACATTTTTGGCAGCAGAGTTTGAAGGCATCTTCTTTCCAGGCCATTTCTGGATTCTTGCCCTCCCCCACTGTCTCTGGGACCCCTCAAGGTTCAGTTTAGGCACCATATCCAGGAGGTTGTTCCTCTGTGCTCTTGCTCATTCCTTCTTCCTCTTTGAATGACTCATTTTGCATTTACTACTTTCCCCCAATCCCCAGAGTGGAATCTCCCTGAGAGCAGATACAGTTTTGTTTTCTTTTTCCCAGTCTCCCTAGCACCCAGCACAGGGACTAGCCCTCACCTCTCCTTCTAACCCCAACCCTAACTGCCTTTTGAGTTGTTTAATCGCACTCACTTCTTATCTTTTCAATTCTATTTTCTTTGCCAGTTTTCAAGTCAATAATCTTCAAAGTGCCTTATGGGCCCACAAAGGGTTTGGGTAATCAGAATAAACAGAGCTCCCATTTCTATAGAGCTTTGAAAAAGGTTAAAGCACTTTATAGACCTCATTTTATTCTCAAAATAACTCTGGGAGGTAGATGTTATCATCACTCCCTTTTATGAAGGCTCCAGGGAAAGGGGGACGGTCCCTTACCGCCCACGTCCTTGTATCTGTGAATTTGCCTGGCCCTGTTGTCACTCTTAGCTATGCCTATGAGAAGTGTGTTGTACGATGGAGAGAGGGATGGCCCCAAATCAGAAAGCAGGTGGCTTCAGGCCCTGCCTCTGACACCCATTGGATGCGTGACCCTGACCCAGTCCCTCAACCTCTCAGGCTTCTCACACTTAAAGTTGGAAAGGACACACCTGCCTGCTTGGATTGGCGGAGGGAATATCCTCCCCCAAAAGATCCTTATCCCAATGAAACCCCAAGTATGGCCACTCTTCCTATGTCGAGACACAAACACATACCAGCGAAACAATCAGCACAGTCTAGAATCCCATTCAGTTCCACCAAAATGCATCAAAGACCTACTAAGTGCATGATCAATGAGGATCCAGACAAAAATACCTTAGTATCCTCCCTGGAGGGGCTGACATCCTACTGGGTACCATCCGGGCATTAACAAGGGAACATCCAAGGAAGTGGGAAGGCCCAGGAGAGCCCCCACAAACCCAGAAAAGGGAAGGTCCCATGGAGGAGCTGTGAAGGAAGGAAGCTAAGGATTCCCATTTTTCCCACCAAGGGGGTCACTGGCTCCAGCCACGCAGCCATCTTTGTCATCTCCAGTTTTTACCTTGTTATCCCCTCTTTATCCTTGCCATTCCCCAGTCCCACCCACCTGTTCCTGTCACCCCTTGGGATATTCCTGTGCATCCGTTAGATGCCACTTAAATCTCACCTCTTGGGTTTGCATCTGGTTGCTCTAGGCCTGCTTTGAGGAATAAAGAAGAATTTTAAATGTGGAGCCAGAAAGATCTAGATTCAAATCTTAGCTTTGAACCTTCCAGGACAGAAAACCTCCCCCTTCCAACTCATGTTTGAGGCAAAGAAGGGGCTATAGGTGGAAAGCTGGAAAAGACTTAGAAATCATCAAAGATTGGGAAACTGAGGAACAGGCAGGCTCGGTAGCATGCTCAGGATCACACACTTAAGTAAGTATGGGAGTTGGTGTTCACTAACAGGCCAGATCAAGATGTCTCTTTGGTGAAGGACCCAGAGCAACAGCAGGTGTATTGTGAGCTGTGTGGGCAATCCTAGGTACCAGAATTCCTTAGTTCTGGGGTATGCAGGAACACAGACTGCCCATCAGTGGTGGTTGACAAGGGTAGCTTGGGACTGACTCTTGCTGAAGGGGCACAAAGGATGATGGGGAATGGATTCAGTAGAATTTCATAAGTTTTCAAGAAACCCATCATCCCAGAACCTCATCATGTCATAAGCCCAAAGAATATCCCAGTGGGATCAAGTTCCACAACAACACTGCTTGTGAGGAAGGATTGGGGTCCGACCAATTGCCATAAGAGAATCAGGTAGCTTTAATTAGGGCTGGGGGGTGGAACAGAAACAATCCCAGGGATGCTTGGGGAGACCGAGGCCATCAACGCACCAAGAGGATCCCAAGTGAAGAAAGGGATGGTCCCACCCCCACAGCCTATAAGGCTAGAAATGTACCTAAAAATGCACAACTACAAGTCACTCACCCCCTGGGCTCAATATGAGGTGTACTGCAAGGTAATTGTACCACATGACTCAAACCTCTATCCCGGAGCTTCTAAGATCATTTAAAGTCCACATGGCAGAAAAGATAGAGGACATGCATTTTAAAAGAAAAATCATCAATGGAAATGGGAGAATTTGTTTATTGTTTTCAGTCATTTTCAGTCACATCTTACTCTTTATGATCCCATTTGGGGTTTTCTCAGCAAAGATACTGGAATATTTTCTCCAGCTCATTTTACAGATGAGGAAACTGAGGCAAACAAGATGAAGTGACTCTTCCAGGCTCTACTAAATGTCTGAGGTTGGATTTGAATTCGGGTTCTCCAGAATCCAGCATTTTATCCATTTTACCACCAAGCTATGCAAGGAAAGTGTATTTGGTGACTAAACAAAATGATGCATTCATATGCTCTGTTTTGGGGCTGATTCTGAACTCCTACGCTCTTTTTGAAGCAGGTTGCTAGATAAACACCTCTTTTTATTTTTTGCTGAGGCAATTGGGGTTAAGTGACTTGCCCAGGGTCACACAGCTAGGAAGTGTTAAGCGTCTGAGACCAAATTTGAACTCAAGTCCTCCTGACTTCAAGCTGGTGCTCTATCCACTGTGCCACCTAGCTGCCCCATGATGAACGCCTCTTCTACAAGAAGCTAGGATTAAATGAATAGCAGGAATCTGGGAGACTGAGCCTGAACTTCCCCGAGACTTCAGTTTTTAGACTAAGAAGGAATTTTAGTGGCCAAATAACCTGATCTACACATTTCCTAGATGAGGAAAATGAGCCCCAGGGGGATTAAATGACTTGCTCCAGCTCCTGCCTGTAGAGAGTAGCAGTGACAGAAATGGAACCCAGGCCTTCTGCCTCTCACTGGAAGGGCTTCCATTCCTCCACTGAGGAAATCTCGGAGCCGAAACTCTGAAATACAGCTCAGACCCTTCTCTTCCCTACAGCCCTGGTGCCCAGTGAGCAAGGCCCAAGGAAGTCCTCCCTCAACCCCCTCTCCCCAGCTTTGAGTCATGTGGAAGTGCGGGTTTCTTTGGCTTACATAAGTTGGTTTCTGTGCAACTCTTCACCTAGCTGTTTAATCCCTTCCTTTCATGCCAGCGGATTCTCCTTTTGTTCCAGAGCAGTTGAGCCTCATTCAGCTGTCCCCAGAAAGGCAGAACCAGTCTATCGGGAAGCGGTCTCCTGACCCAGCCCGAACTTTTCTGTGGTTCATCTCACGGTAGTAACTGGCCTGGCACTGACCATTGGGGAAATGGAGAAAAACCACTGACGTGGACAAAAGAAAACCATTTTTAAATGCTTGGATATTTGGATATTTAGGATTTCTTTTACCCCTCAATAGCCATATACACTTACTGGTCCTTCCCAGCTAGACAACACCCCGCTTTTCATGGAGTGTATAGGCTTGCAGGGAGAACAAAGACAGCTATAAATATTCCAAGAAGCCAATAAAAAAAAAGCCTCCACACACCAAAAAGAAAAAAAAACCCTAGGAGTGGTTAGTTCTCCAGTGTAATGGGCCCCCATAAAAGCTTTTATTGTTAAGGGAGTTACTTTACTAAGAGCTGTATGAAGAAA
The DNA here is from genome assembly GCF_048593235.1 of Sminthopsis crassicaudata. NCBI lineage: Eukaryota > Metazoa > Chordata > Mammalia > Dasyuromorphia > Dasyuridae > Sminthopsis > Sminthopsis crassicaudata. The sequence continues at coordinate 11,134,075 of NC_133621.1, read as the reverse complement.
GCTGAATGAATGTGAAAAATTGCATGCAATAACCTGAACTAAAAGATGATTATCAACCTCTGAGTCCTGTATTTCGGAGCAGCCAGGAGCTGCTATTAGAAGCTGGCCATTGTAAAGGGAGAAAGAGGCTGTTTTAGCCCGGTGAACTTCTTCTGGGTAAACAGAAAGTCAATATATGCTTCTCCTCTCAGCTGGCCAGTTTATTGGGATAATTATTTTAAAGGTAGAATCCAATCCAAAGCTCTGTTTGTAAGCCCAGACCCACAAACTTTTCTGGTGTGGGAGTTTTGCACACGGGCAACTGGAGGGGCCCTCTCTTCCAGCTTTAGGTTATTCCTTCTCCTCTCCCTCAGCTCCCTGCCCCAGCTTCTCCACCCTCCCCAACATACATCCACACACTCTTATTCTTTAGCCATCTGTTTGCTTTGTCCTTGGCTATTGGACAGGAGATGGCCCATCTGCACCACGACCATTCAAAAGCCAGCCAATGTGAATGGCAAAATGGAACCTATGAAGGGACCTGTTCTGTGGGCACCATTGTTCCCTGCGGTCATTTGTCTGATTCTGATGGTCTATGTTTGAAAGCACGAAGACCCTGGTGCTCTTGTTGTCAACTATCTTTGACAGGGATTTTGTGAGCGATGGATAGAATATTTGGATAAACTTTTCACAACAATCCATGGGTGGTTTTGGAAAGTGAATTTGGCAAGTGGGTAGGTATCTGGAAATTTTCTGAAATTGAACAACCCCTTTAAGGGACTTTGGGAGGAAGATGTTTTGGATTTATTTGGAGCTTTTGGTCAAAATTTAATAAGGCATGAAGTTGTCCTTAAGAAAAGATATAAGGGGAGGGTGTGGCTAGGGGGCGCAGTGGATAGAGCACCAGCCTTGAATTCAGGAGGACCTGAGTTTAAATCTGGTCTCAGACACTTAACACTTCCTGGCTGTGTGACCCTGGGCAAGTCACTTAACCCCAGCCTCAGGGAAAAAGAAAAAAGAAAGAAAAGATATAAGGGTGGCTCAGTAGATAGAGTGCTAGCTCTGAAGTCAGGAGGACCTGAGTTCAAATTTGACCTCAGACACTTAACACTTCCTAGCTGTGTGACCCTGAGCAAGTCACTTAACCCCAATTGCCTCAGAGGAAAAAAAAAAGAAAAAATATATAAAAATCACCTGCTCACTACCATGGGAGGCATAATGAAAATGGGGAGCAAACTCATTGTGTTAGACATCCATCCATCCATCCATTCATTCAACAGGAAGTTTTTAGTCACCTATTTTATTTTAAAATCTTACTCAATATTTTATTTTTCAATTACATGAAAAAACATTTTACCTTCTCCCTCCAGATTTGTCTTCCAAATTCTCTCCCTCCCTCCACTCCACATCTCTCCCCATTGAGAAGGTAATCAATTTGACATGTTATACATCAACAGGAATTTGCTCAGGATGCACTATCTGTAGGGGCCCTGTGCTAGATGCTGGGGATTAAAAGACACAGTCCCTGCCCTCATGAAGCTTAAATTCCATTAGGAGAAAATTGTATGTAAAGTAAATAAATATAAAATATATTCAGCATAAATACACAATAATTTGGGGAGCCTATATAAAAATGAAAAGCGGAAGGGAATTGGGAGAACCCAGCTCTGGTAAAAATATGTTAAAGGGAGAGTATAGAAAGATTCAGTGATGATGAATGAATCCTTAAGGTAAGGCTGGAGGGGGTGGTTAGAGGTGGATTCTAATTGAAAGAGCTCTGGTTGTAGGTTAGAGGTGGGATGATCAAATGCTTGTTGACTATCGCCAGCCAGTTAACTTTGGGGATGAGAAGAAGTGAATAGCTCTGGAGTTGCCTGTAGCCATACCAAAGATCATTTTCCTACAGCCACACCATCTCTCATTTTCATCTGAAACCAAACACGACGGGGAAATAAATAGCAGACTTTTCTTAATTTGCCATTTTTCTTGTATAATCTTAAACTCTGAAAAATGATCCTGTCAGGCAAGGATACTATCTACATCAAGTCATCAACCCATCAGTATTGATTAAGCACCTACTATGTGCCTGACACTGCTAGAGTGATCACATCTTCACAAAATTCAGGGTGATTAGCTAATTACTCCATGGAGTTCTCTAACTCTTCACACATCAATCTTTCCCCTCTTTCCCCTTCCCCTCCAGGAGGTGCAGTATTTCTTCAGCATGTCAAAGGTGCTAGAAGCAGCCTAGGTTTGCATTGGAAAATCTGACAGTTTTCAAGGTTTCCTCCCATTCTTCTCAAGATCCCCCCAAGTCAACTGACTAGTGATAGTCAACAAACATTTAATAAATGACTACTGCATGTCAGGAACTGTGCAGAGAGCTATTGATACAAGGAAAAAGAAAACACAATTCCCGTGCTCAAGGAGTTCCAAGTCTGATGGAGAAATGAGGAGGGAGGGAGGCAAACAACATACAAACAACTATGTACATACAAGGCGTAGACAGGATAAATTGGAGATAATGAACAGAGAGGCAGCATCAGTAGTAGGGGATGGAGGAGGCCATACTCTATTAGAAAGTGCTACTGTCTATCTTGTACTCAATCAGAGTAGTCCTGGAAGTAAAAAAAAAAAAAAAAATTGTGGACAGCTAAGTGATATAGTAGATAGAGACTTGGGTCTGGGGTCTGGAGGACCTCAGACACTTACTAGCTGGATGATCCTGGGCAAGTGACTTCATCCTGTTGCCTCAGTTTCCTCAACTATAAAATGAGCTAGAGAAGGAAATGGCAAAGCCACTCTAATATCTGCCAAGAAAAAACAAATATGGCCATGGAGAATTAGACATGACTGAATAACAAAGGAAAATCTCATTCAACTTCCTTCTGGGGTAGTTCTTCCTTCTTTCTCTTCTTCCTTCTATCCATGAAAGCTTTCTCTACCTTGATCGCCAACCCCTTTACTCTGTATGTGTTCTACTTAAATAGTGGTGGGCTTGGAATCCTGAACTTGAATTGACCTCTCTTGAAACTCTGGGTAATTCAATTAACTTTTCTGAAGTTCAGTTTTTTTAATCTCTAAAATATCTTAATTCCCTACCAGATTTGTTATCATGAAGGTTTTCCATTAATATGAGATATTCCCATTTCTCCTTCCCACTGGATAAAAGGATCTGAATATAAAAGCTTGTGGCAAGGCATAAATCAGAGATCCTATATTTTGTGGTCAACCAGTTCAACTTCTCCATTTTATGGACAAGGAAACTTAGGCTTGGAGAAGCTTAGGTTCACACAGGTATCATATGGAAGAGCTGGGATTTGAATGTGCACCCTGAGAGTCAGATGTCATCATTTTTTCTACTTCATATTAGTCATCTAGTCAACTCTGACTTAAGACAGGAATCCCTTCAAAATCCCTTCCACAATATCCCTAGAAGGTAGATCCCCAATCTCAACTTGTCAACCACAATAAAGGGGAAGGGGAGTAGAGAGGATAAGCATTTATGTTGCACTCACTGTATGCCAGAAATTGTGCTAAGAATTTTACAAATACTGGCTTTTGATCTACCCAATAATCCTGGGAGTTCTTTCTATTTTATAGTTGCCCCAAATCACAAGCTAGTAAGGACGTGAGGCTGAATTTGAAATCAGGTCTCCCTAACTCCAGAATCAGCTTTTGGTGCCACTTTACTGCCTCTGAAAAGGAATTCACTATATCCTGAAGCAGGAGATTCGCTGACCTTCAAGATAGGGAATGAGGAGGAGGGAGAATGTCATATTCCATGAGTCCTATTCTTCTATGAATGGAAGTAATAGGAAGGCATCAGGAATAAAAGAATCTATTGAAAAGAATGAAAACTTGTTTGAAGCTGATGCAGTTAGTTTAAGGACGTACATGCACTGGATCATAGATTTTGAGCTATAAGAGATCTTAGTGGCCATTGACTCCAACCTCCTTATTTTTCAGGTAAGGAAATTGAGGCACAGATAATTTAAGTGACTTCCACAGGATCACACATTTGGTAAATATCTAAGGCAGAATTTAAATCCAGATCTTCCTGATTCCAAATCCAAAGCTCTGCCCTTTATACCACCTCAAGGCATCTCACCTTGGGCTCATCCAGTCAGCCAACAAAGCCTTTATAAAGTCTGTATTATGTGCCAGGCACAGACACTCCTGTCAAGGAGCTCACAGTCATAAGGAGGAGACAATGGAAAAACAACCGCACAAATAAATATATGGAAGATAAATTGGAGAGAATCTCAGAGGGAAAATAGTGGTATTATGGAGAATTGGAAAGTGAGGTTTTAGCTGGGACTTGAAGGAAGCCAGGGAAGAATGGAGAATGAGATAGGAGAGAGGTAGCATTCCAGGCATGGGGGGAAGCCAGAGAAAATGTGTAGAGTGGAGTGATGAAGTATTATAGGAGAAGGAGATCAAGGAAATGAGTGACTCAGGGTCACAGAGTTTGATAGGGAGAAAAGACGGAGTAAGATGTCAAATTTGAAAGACAGGAGGAGGTCAGATTATGAAGGGCTTTGGGTAAGGGCAAGCACAAGATTTTATATTTGAAACTAGAAGTGATAGGGAGCCACTGTAGGTTATGGAATGGGAGGATAACAATCAGATGAGATTAGTTTGGCATCTGAGAGGATAGATTTGATTATAGGGAGAGAGAATAAACCAATAAGGCCATTGAAATAATCCAGGTATAGAGGAATGAGGACTTGCCCTCATGTAATGGCAGTGCCTTGAAGAAAGAAGTGGGATAAATATATGAGAGATGTTTCAAAGATAAACTTACAAGACTTGGCAGCACATTTGTTATGGGAGATAAGAGACAGGAAGGAGTTGAGGATGACACTTAGGTTGCTAAGAATTCTATCCTTACAGTAAGTTAGGAAGAAAGTAGGGTTTGGGGTGGGAGTGGAAAGAAAACAAGTTCAATTTTGGACAAACTGAGTTTAAAGTGTCATTAAAACATCTAGTTCAAGATGTCCAATTAGCACTTTGAGATATGAGAGTGAAGTTAGGAGAGAGGTTAGAGCTGAGAAGTAGATCTGCCAGTCATCTGAAGAAAAAAAAAAAAATCTCAGGAGTATCTAGGTGACAAAGTGGATAGAGCCCCAGCCCTGAAGTCAGGAAGACTTGAATTCAAATGTGACCTCAGACACTTAACACTTCCTAACTTTGAGACCCTGGGCAAGTCACTTAAGCCTAATTGCCTCAGGAGAAAAAAAACTCATTGAATCCCTGGGAGCTGGTGAGCTCACCAAGTGAAATGGCAGCATTAAAAGAGAAAAGGGACTACAATGGAGCCTTGAGGTTCCCTAGGGATGAATAGGGGTGAGCTGGATGAAGATTTGAGGAAGAGAAGTCAGAAGTCCTTCTACTAAGAAGAAAGACCAGGAAAGAGCAGTGTCCCCCAAAGTTACAGGGAAGAGAGTATTGAGAAGATAAAGATGGACAGAAAGGTCCAAAAGGATAAGGATTGAGAAAAAAAATCAAGAGATTGGAACTTTAAAAAGTATTGCTTGGATTTCCATAGAATCGATTTCCTTGTAATCTTATACACTTAAGACATGATTCTGAGAAAGGGTTTCCAAGTTTCCCCAGTTTGCCAAAGAAGTCTTTGACAGAAAAATGGCAAAGAATCCCTGCTCTACATTAGAAAGTTAACTGAAATGATGGCCTGAACACAGGCCAGATTTTGCCCTGGAGAATCAATTTCAGGTCATATAAGGAATAAACATTGGGTCTGCCTGGCAGTCCCAAGCTTATGACCTGGAGTGACTTGCAAGATGACCCCTCCTGAAGTCTTGGTAGTTTGACAGGAATTAATAAGCTTAAGTCAACATGAAAACGTCTCATTGCCCCAAAAAGCTTGGCCATAGTACCTATGGGAGCTTTTAGCTTGTGCATATGGCTGGATGATGGGAAGAGAGAGGCTCAGCCCAGGTGTGGCCAACAGGGCCACCTCAACACCTCCTACTCCGGCCATGGCAGAAGGGAGAGTCCTAAAGCTGGCTGTGAAAGGTGTTCCTACAGGGGAGAGAAGAACTTTGAGAGGGCCACCATGTTGGAGGTTAAGCACAAAGGAGAAGAAAGCCTATGCTGGCACAAGCACGATGAGATTCATAGATCTGTTCACCAGACATCTTAATCCTAGAAGGGCTAGACTTATGGCACGATCAACCATCAACCATGGATTTATGCCATCAAGCAAGGCCACAGATAAGCTCTTGCCCTCTTGTAGGTCTTGAATTCTATCTCCCTTGATCTGCAGGAGAGAGTTATAACTTCTTGAACTGTGTAACTTAGGTGATCCTCCTATATGTCAGAATGGGTCCTAGCTCTCTGTATTTGGGTAAGCAATTCTCCAGGGTAGGGGACTATTTTTTTTCTAGCCTCTCTAGGGACAGTGAGAGAACACCAGGAACGTGACCCAGGCCTTTCAAGCCACAATGGGAAGCAACCTCTAATGACATTTGATTGTGGGTCTTGCCATCATATATCCGAGATTTTCCTTCTCATCTTGAAGCAGGAAGGCAGTTCTTAGCAAATAAATAAATAAATAAATAAATAAATAAATAAATAAATAAATGAATGAATGAATGAATGGATGAATGAATGAATAGATAAATAAATAAATAAATAAATAAATAGATCGATAGATAGATAGATAAATAAATAAATAAATAAATGAATAGATAGATAAATAGATAAATAAATAAATAGATGAATAGATAAATAGATAGATAGATAGATAGATAGATAAGTAAATAAGTAAGTAAATAAATAAACAAACAAGCAAATAAATAAATAAATGGATAGATAGATAGATAGATAGACAGACAGACAGACAGACAGACAGACAGATAGATAGATAGATAGATAGATAGATAAAATAAAAAAGACTCTTATTATGTAATTTCAGGCTTTTATTGAATGGATCAGGGAGAGATTTTCTGGATCTCCTCTAGCTCCCCAAATCCTATTCTTTTCTCTTTCTGTTTTCAAACCAGTCTAACGATTCCACGTCCAAGCCAAGGAGCTCCAATCACCCACAAAGCAGCGCTCTTAGGGGATAAAAGGAATCCAGCCCCTCTTTCTCCTAGATAAATTTTCTTTTCCCCCCTTTGCTGTCGAATGACCAAAAGAATCCCAGAATGAGACAAAGGAGGCAGTGAGGGCGTAATTATGCTAGAGGAACTCAAACTTTCGAGGGTCCTCCCCAAGCCTGAAAGAAAGCCTTGATTTCCACCGTGCACACAGACATAATTGAGCGGGATGCCTTTCTCCTGTTGGTCTACATAGGGTCACTTGTGGAGTAACAATGGAATATTTGGTTCATAATGAGACCTTAGCGAGTTGGGTTGCAGCAAACCTTTTCATCTTCTAATTATGGTGTTTAGAAGACAATGGAGACGGCTTAAACTAATAAGAATGCTGCTCCAACTGGTAAGATTGCCGCCGGTGTTACAAAGAGGGCTGTTGGCTGGCTGTGTACAGTGTACACTTAACCTGTCACCCGACGCCGAGTGGTTTACAGGTACCATGGAAAGGGATGCATTCAGGAGCTTTCCAGTGACTGCTGCCAGGCTTGCCATTAGGGGCATTCAGAGGGAGCTGCTCAACTTATAATACGACTTTAATAGAAATTCAGGCCCTCCCCCTCCTGTTCCCCATTGAAATCCCCCACTCGGAAGTTTTCCTCTGTGAACCTCCTGCCATTCTGATGCAAAGTTCCAGGTTCCTGGAACAGAACCGTGATTCAGCCCTGTTGCTGTGGCCACGTCCAACTCGGCTGAAAAGGAGAAGCACAGTAGGTGCCCTTCCTGGTCTTTGGCCCCTTCCTGGGGGAGCTTGTTAAAAGCCAGCCTAATGTAGGGCACTCGGCTCATTCCCCAGTTGCTCTGTTCTGAGCTATATTAGCTGTATTAAAACACTGAAGTCAGTGGGAAAGGGTTTAAAAAGATCTCTTCCAAAGTTTGAAACCAGCAGGAACCCGTACCTTCAGCTAGCAGATTTCTCCTTCACAACATAGCATTTTCACTCTTTTTGTTGTTCGCTTGCAACTTATTTTGTTTCTCTTTTTTTCTTGCACGGCACGATAATTGTATAAATGTGTATACATATATTGGATTTAATATATATTTCTACCGTGTTTAATATATATTGGACCATTTGCCATCTAGGGGAGGGCGTGGGGGGAAAGAGGGGAAATTAGAATACAAGATTTTGTAGTTTTGAAAAAGAAACAGCTTTAATTTAAAAAAAAATCCTTCTCTGGCACAGATGCAATCAGACATTACGTACATTTAAAAAAATATGATTACAGTTAGCACTTATGTAGTTTTTTTTTTTTGAGATATCCAAAGTAGTTTGCATATATCTATCATTTGATCCTCATCACAGCCTCGAAGTAGATGCTATTATTATCTCCATTTTGCAAATAAGGAAATAGAGGCACATTCATATTAAGTCATTGGCCCAAAGTCACACAGCTAGTAAGTGTTTAAGGAAGGATTTGAATTCAGATCTTCCTGACCCTTAATCTAACGCAGAATCCAAAAAGTCACTCTTTTAAATTTTTTTTTCTGAGGCAATTGGAATTAAGTGATTTGCTCAGAGTCACACAGCTAGGAAGTGTTAAATGTCTGAGGTCAGATTTGAACTTGGGTCCTCCTGTTTTCAGACTGGTGTTTTATTCACTGCACCAACTAGTTGCTCCACACTCTTTGTTTTTTTTAATGTGGAATAGAAATGATGTGGTTGATTTGAGGCAGCTGACTAGGGTTTTCAAAATTGCTATAAATCAGACAGGACATCCCTTAAAAGAAGAGTCTGAGAATCCCAAGGCTACCAAGGCTCCCTTTCTTAATGTTTTAGAAATCATGTCTTAACAGCTAATATTGAAATCCTGCTTCACACATTTATTTTTTGTGTAACTCTGGGGGAGTTAACCTTTCAGAGCCTCAGTTTCCTTAGTAAGAATAATAATAGCATCTCCCCCCAAGAAGAATAAATAAGATTGATATGGTGCAGCTTTTAGTAAAGATGTAACAATAATCCTAAAATCCCCTAGCCTTGGGAGTGATGTAGTTGAAAATTATATATTTCTTCACCTAGGTTATCCTTCCCCAGTTTACTCTACAGGACCAGGATGCTGTGGCTGCAAATACTGCTGGCTGTCAGATAACAGCCTGTTGGTTAGTGATAACAGAGTTTCTGTGACTAATGAGCAACAATAATGAGTGCTTAAGTTGATGCAGGTGCAGAACAAAATTGGTTCTCTGCCACTTGACCTAATGACATTTCAGGTCGTTTAGGAGCTTAGATTCTAGTGGAGAAGCTCAGCTCTTGTCTTTATATATGTATATATACATATATGTATAAATCCATAAAATGAATGAAAATTCTGAATTTTCTTTTTCAAGATTATCTCTGTTCTGGCTGTGTCCATATAGTTTTGATTCACTTGATTAAGAGTCAGGAAAAAAATGTCAGAACCAATATGATTTCTGAGAACAACAGAATTGAGAGAGGGAAGGAGAGGAAAGAAGGAAGAGAGAAGAAAGTGAGTGAGACAGAAAAGAGAGACAGAGACAGAGAGAGGATTAATATATCTCTTTAAAGGCAACAAGGAACCCTTGGCACAAATCCCTATCTATTGGATCATGGGCATTTAGCAATAATCCCAAATTTTAGCATAATGCCTGACACACAATAGATGCTTAATAAATGTTTATGATATTGCATCATTTTTATATGATATAGTAGGGTGGTATAGTCCTGTGCTGTGTTGTAATTTCAGATGGTTCTAAATATTCACACCAGTGGAGATGCATACCCTGGAGGCATAATAACAATTGACATTTATATCCTCTTAATGTTTCCAAGGTACTTAACATCATAATATTTATTTGAGCCTGACAATCATCCTGTGGGATGGATACATTATCTCCATTGTCCAAATGAGGAAACTGAGGTTTGGAAAACTTAGTTTGCCTATAATAACACAGTCCACAAAGGTCAAAGGTGGGGTTTGAACCCAAATCTTCTGGATTCCAAAATAGCCCTTTAGAGGCTAAGAATATTTGAATCATTGTCCAGACTAATGGTATTCAGCTAATAGAAATGGCTCCTTGTGGGCCACCTTGACTTAGAAAAATCAGAAAATAGTATTATCTATTTATATTGTATTTTGTTTATTTTGTTATTTTGTTCCCGCATTTGAAACTGGTTCCCTGCACTACAAAATTTTGGGGACCTGCATCTGCCAGTAATGAATCTGCTCAGCTCTGCTCTCTTTCCTTCTTATCTTGGCTGGTTTGATCTCCCTGTGGTCCCTCTGGTCTTTCTCCCAGGGTCCCAGAACCTCAAAGATGGAAGGACCTGGGAGGTTATGTAACCAACTCCCAGCTGCAGAGAATTTCCACTCTGACCACCCCCACAAACGCTCATCCAATAGAAAAAGAAGGGGGTTCCAGTCTACCTTTGAATTGCTTTTTTCATTAGAGAGTTTTCCTTAAAATAAAATCCAGTTCTCTCTCTCTCTGCTTCTCCCACTGATTATTCTTAGGTCTGGTTTCTAACACAAAAGAGAACAAATTTCATTATTTCTCCCCCAACTCAAGACTTCCCATCTTTGAAGAGAGCTATTATGCTGTCATCCTTTCCCTTCCATCCAAGGGTTCTTTCCAAGAAACACAAGGGTTAATCCACATTTAAAAGTAAAAAGTTAGTGCCAAAGAGTTCTCAAACTGTGCATATTCTTTGATTCAGCAGTGCCTCTACTGGGGCTGTTTCCCAAAAAGATCATAAAAAAGGGAAAAGAACCCACATGTGCAAAACTGTTTGGAGCAGCCCTTTTTATAGTGTTAAGGACCTGGAAACTGAGTGGATGTCCATCAATTGGAGAATGGCTGAATAAGTTATGGGATATGAATGTTATGGAATGTTATTTTTTCTATAAGAAATGATCAGCAGAATTATTTCAGAGAGACTGGGAGAGATTCACATGAACTGATGATGAGTGAAATGAGCAGAACCAAGAAAACATTATGCACAGTAACAAGATTATACAATGATCAACAATGATCTATTTGGTTTTTCAACAAAGTGATTCAGACCACTTTCAGTGGTCTTGTGATGGAGAGCGCCATCTGCATCCAGAGAGAGGATTGTGGGGCCTGAATGTGGATCACTACATAGTATTTCTACCTTTTTGTTGTTTGCTTGCTTTTATTTTCTTTCTCATTTCCCCCCTTTTAACCTGACTTTTCTTGGACAGGATGATAAATGTGGAAATAGTTTTAGAAGAATTGCACATGTTTAACCTATATTGGATTTTGTGCTGTCTGGAGAGGGGAATGAGGCAGAAAAATTTGGAACACAAAATTTTGCAAGGGTGAAGGTCAAAAACTATATTTGCATGTAATTTGAAAAATAAAATATTATTCCAAAGCAAGTACAAAGTTAGCACAGTACCTGGAACATACTAGGTGTTTAAGAAAAGCTTGCTAATTGATCCAGTAGCCTGGGACTGGAGGCCTTTGCCATCTAGATTTTTCTCTTCTGGATGGCCTCCAGTTCATCAAGGTCCTTCCTAAAAGTGCTTTGCCATAGCTGAACACAATCCTCCCCGGGACTCCTTAGAGATCATTGAGTCCAACCCCCTCATTTGACTGATAGGCTAATGATGGCAATTTCCAGGAGATGACTGGATATAAACGGATTTAAGGTGATGCTTCAAATGCCTTCGAAAACCCCAAGATCAAAAAACTTCCATGCAGACAAACCTTTGTATCCTCCAACCTCTGTCCTGGGGCTTTGCCAAAAAAAGAAAATAGCTAATTGGCACGGGCAATGCTTGCCAATCAGGCTGAGGGGATTTGCAGGGAGGGTGGAAATTGCCTGGGGCTGTAAAAATTTCTCGAGCATCCGGCAGAAGGGGTAGGGGGGTGGGAGGGCTTTGGAAGGGATTGCAGAAGCAGAGGCCGAGTCTCTTTGTAGCTTTAGTGCCCACAGTAAGGCCCATGAAGCCTCCGATGGATTCTGTCCCTTTTGGCCCTTTGGGGTGCCCACTGCCAGTCTCTGTGGCAAGGGACCAGCTGGAAACTGGACCAAGAGTCTGCCCTCTGCTAAAGGCTGAAGGATGCTGAACCTGCCGTGTAGAAACTGGGAGACAGAAGCGCTCCAACAGCCCCAACCTGCCAGACAATAGCCTCCGACCTTTGCCTCCAGTGAAACTCAACCCCAAAATTGGCTGCTTTGAAGCCACAGAGGAATTTATGTCTCTGACTCAGGGGTCAAGTGGCGGGTCAACCTCGCCCTTTGGAGGGGCATTTCTCTACTTTCCTCAGCTACCACTTGTCTTTGTACATCAGCAGATAGAGGAGCCACTTAGTGGGGGGATGGGAGGGTGGGGGGGAAACCTGGCTGACTGGGGCCTGCTTCCCACTTCTTCATCCCTTTTACACTCACCTGCTCTCCCTGCAGAGAAAAGTAGGGAGAGACAGAAACATTCATGAAAAGAATTATCTGATTAATGGAAAAAACCAAATGGGTAGGAGGGAAGAATACAGGTGAGACTGAAATCTAATGAGTATTATTTATAGTAATAATAGACACGGCTAACATATACTTTAAAGCTTATAAAATACTTTACATATATAGATATGTATGCATATTTACATATCTACATACATTTACATACATTAAGCACTTGCTATGTGATAGACCAGGATTTGATGCATAGGTGTGGTAGGATGGTCTGAGAAAGAGAGGAACTGAACCCCCTAAAATGGGTTTCAATTCAACTCCATAATGTCTATGAGATAAGAATTGGACATAAAAAGACAAAAAGAAACAGTTCTGGCTTCAAGAGGGAATGGATTCTGCACACATATCTTGTATCTAGGATATACTATAACATAATTAACATATGTAAGACTGTTTGTTATCTAGGGGAAGGGGTGGAGGGAGGGAAGGGAAAAGTCAGAACAGAAGGGAGTGCAAGGGATAATGTTGTAAAAAATTACCCAGGCATATGTTCTGTCAATAAAAAGTTATAATAAAAAAATTTTTTAAAAAGAAAAGGAAAAAAAAGAGTGAATGAATGAATGGTGTGTGGGGGTGGGGGTGGTGGTGAGGGATCATTTATTAAACACTTTCTATGTGCAAAGCACTGAGCCAAGCTCTGCATTCAGTCTATGGTCTCCTGGAGCTCATCTGGTAATGGGGGAAATGACACATGGAAGTGAGCCAGGCAGAAATGCCCTGGGGTCCTTAGGAAGCAGCAGCAGCAAAGTAGATGGCAAGGCCTCTTCTTTAATTTCATTTCCACCAACAAAATGATATCATTTTCTGATGCTAAAATGTCTCCCTTGGAAAAGGGGCTTGGTGGCAAGAACTCTCAGTCTCAAGTCTTGAGTGGATTAGTCTGTAGACTATGAAGGCAGCATCTCCACAAGGCCGCCTCTTGGGATGATGGATGAGGGCCCTGGGCTGGGAGCATGGCTATTCCCAGTGTTCTTGGGCTCAGAATCTCAGGCTGTCTGTCTCTACACCCTAGGGGAAATGGTGACCAAAGGAATGATGGGGTTTCACCCACCTGGCACATGTTATCTCCCTCCCACCCCCACCCCCAACTGTCACTAGAGCCTTGGTGCTCAAAGCCTACATTATGAATAGAGAAATGCTTATAGTGAGAATTTAATTCAGAAGATCTGGCTTTGACCCTAGCCCTGCTATTTACATGGCCCTCTGTTTTGTCTTAGAAAAGTCATTGAAGTTTTCTAAGGTGGAACATCTAATACAAAGAAGAAAACCCAAAAAACAAACAAACATTAGAGTACAATGATGATGATGATGGTGATGGTGACAATGAGAAGTATTTCTATGGTGTATTTTTTTTTTGTTCCAGACCTGTGACTGCATCAGTAATTCTCTCTTTTAGTGCAGATTAGCAATTGCCTTGCAATTGGAGGAGGCTGGTGGCATGGGATTGAGCTCTGGGTCTAGAATCAGGAAGAACTGAGTTCAGATCCAGCCTCAACTATTTCCTATGTATGTGGCCTTGGGGAAACTGATTGCCTGACAAAAAAAAGATCCACTGGAGAAGGAAATGGCAAATCACCGAGGTGTCTTTGCTAAGAAAATCTTATATGACTGAACATCATCACCCCCACCACAAGCAACTATCTTGTGACTTGTCAGAGAGATTCTTGGAGCATGGAGAGATTGAATGACACATCCAGGAAGTATAGGTCAGAGACAACATGGGGTCTTCCAGACTCTCCCTCTTTGCCCATTAATCCCATTACCTGCAACAACTCCCCCCATCTCCCCTTTATGGTTTAAAATATGCCTTTGATAGATTATCTCATTTGAGCCCCACAACAATAATGCTATGAGGTAGGTACCATGAGTCTTATTATTTCTCCTTGGCAGATGAGGAAACAGGTTCAGGCAGGTTAAATGATGTGCCCATAACAATACGGCTTGTAACCATCAGTAGCAGGATTTGAAGAAGAGAAAACATGGCAGTTCTTATTTCCTAAGCAATTTCATCATTTATTCAGGCTTTGTAAGTATGTATCACCCTCCTCCCCCAAAGGATCAGTACAACTCCCTCCTTTGCTCCGTTCTGTGTTTTTGTTTTCTATACACAAAACGGAAGTGATTCACCTGAGACCAGCTATTTTCGAGTCAAAAATCATCATCAGTACATGCAGGCTGACATGGAGTACACAAAGGTACGTTCCTATAGTCCCCAAATAATTGTTATTGGAGAAAAGGACCAGTTCAGAGAGGAAACATTAAAATTTGAAGAAACCTGGTTGGGCCCAATGCTTATTTCTGGGAAGGAAGAAGGAAATGATGCCCCAAACAAAGAGATTATTTATGTGGAGATAAGTGATGGGAAGGGACGAAGACTTTGGTAAATAACTTTTCAGGAACGAATTCCGTGTTTGAAGGCCAAAGTTTGGGAAATGTTAAGGTGTTGGCCACAGCAGGCTTCCCAGGAGTGAGGATCTGGGGAATTTGGTTCAACTTAAGAAGTGTTTTTGGTACAACTTGACCTTGCTCCACAGACCCCTGTTTTGGCTATACAATTATGGGTTCAGAGACTCAGGTCTCTTGTGACCTGGTCCTCAGATGCCCAATTTTGTGCCATTGTCCAAAAGTGCATGACATCTCTGGGGCTTGAGGAAAGATGCTCTGTCAGCATGGCTGGTCTGACTATTGCCCAGCAAGCCCACAGAGGCTTTGCTGAGGATCATGAAGCTGTTAAGTTTCTGAGATTTGATTAGAATTCAATCCTAAATTCAACACTCTGTCCACTGTGCCATCTAACTGCCCCAGGAATGAGGCAACAGATGAAGAAACAGATACTTGATGAGGGAAAGTACCTTACCCAGAATCACACAGTTAATAAGAGTGTGGCATAGGATTTGAACTCAGTTCTTCCCAGAACTAAGTGCAGAGATGATGTGTCTCTTAGAGCAAAGCCATTATTTCATGCTCAGTGTGTAGAACACCAAAGTTAGCTAAGCACATGCCCTCTAGCAAGAACTGTCCTAGGTGCTGCCTATAGCCAAAATAGTTTTGCTAGGGTGAGGGTAGGCTGGGATGAGGTGGCCACAATATGAATAAATACAAAATATTTACAAAGCTGGCTGCTAAGTGCAAAGCTGAGTCCTTCAAGTAGCCAACCAGCCAGATTTAAGTCTTTACTACATATCAGGTACCGGGTTAAGCTCTCTATTTTTCTAAGGCAAAAATATAAAGATATATATATATATTATATATATATAAATATATATATTTCTTTCCTCTCAAGATAAGGAGGAAGACATCATATGAAACTTTGTCTCTATCAGATAGAGATAGTGTAAGTGGGAGATTTTGTATTTTATTTTAGTGGTAATAGGGAGCCACAGAGGGCTCTTGAGTAGGCAAAGAACATGGTAAAATATGTGTTTCGAAATTTCAATTTGGGAAGAGCTAGAGGGCACCAGTCCTGAAGTCAGGAAGACCTGAGTTCAAATGTGGCTTAAGACATTATTTCCTAGCTGTGTGACCCTGGGCAAGTCACTTAACCCCAACAACCTCACCAAAAGAAAGAAAGAGAATATCAATGGGTAGCGGTGTCCAGGGTGTATTTTTCTTGCCTTCTTCACTACTGTTTCCACTCCTCTAACCCTCCGGGACGGCGGTGCACATGATTCTCTCCATGTTTTGTAGAAAATGGAATGGAGGCTCGGAAAGGTGGCCGGAGACGCCCTGGATACAAGCCGAGCCAGACCTGGATCCCGGGCCCCCAGCGCGTCCCCCTCCATCCATGGAGCCTGCCGGGAGGCGCAGCCAGCCGGGCCTGATTGGTGGTCTTTCAAACTTCATTTCTGCGGGGCCTGTAATCGGGAGAAATGAAGTTCAATTGCTTTCTGTGAGAGCCCGCAGTCCCTCCGGCAGCCGGCTGCGCGTGGAGGGCCCGGCGCCCCCCGTGTCAAGGACCGCCGGGCCGGCGGGCCCGAAATAGCGGCGCGCACAAAGAACACTTGATACTGTATATAAATTGAATGATCAGCTGGGTGATTGGAGAACTACCTGGGGGGATTTATGCGGCCTCTGGAGGAGATGATGGTTCTAGGCCAGGGGGAGTGCAGCGGCCGGGCACCCGAGTAATCAGAAGGCGGGGGGAGGGGAGCTGGCGCGGGGGTGGGGAGGGAGCTTGACCTTGGCCTTTCTCCTCCCTCTCGGCGGCTCTTGAGGGCGCGCGGGCTCTGCCTCCGGGCCCGGGAGCTGCCTTGGTCTCCCGCAAGGGCTACTTGACACGCCGGTCCCTGAATATTGAGAGCCCTACAGGCTGGTCTTAGCCCGAGGAGGAGACAGCCCCGACGGCTCATTACGCAGAAGGACCCGGATGTGCCCTGCCAGGAGTTGCACTTTTTACGCATCCGAACTGGAGTGCTCGCATCCCTGGAGACAAAAAGAGCCCCAGAAAGAAAGTTTCCTCCTGCTTGAAGCTTTAAGCACCTTCTATTCACTCCCCCCTTCTTCCGGGCACGGCTCAGTCTCTCCCTTTCCGCCTAAATCGCCACCGACGAAGTTGATCGGAGAGCTTTTCTCGGTCATCCCAGCCCCGGGGCTGGCTCCCTTCCCCACGTGGAGCTGCTGGCCAGCGTCTACACCCTTCCCTCCCGAGCTAACAGGAGCTAGAGAGCGAGTAAGAGGCGCAGGAGCTTTGGTGAAGTCATCGGAGGCAGCCTCCTCCCTTTCTAGGAAAAAAGGAGGCTAAAGAGGTTACAGTCACACATAAGGGTCAGAGCTTGACTGGACCAAGGTCAGTTATTATTCATTAATGTCCAAGAGTGCACATTTCCGGCATGTAGTTCGATGAAGAGTGATTAATAATAACTTAATTTTAATTAATTTAATTTAATTTTAATTAATAATAAGAGTGATTAATAGTCACTGACATTGGTATAATGCTTTAAAGCTTGTCAAGCTCCGGCCATCGAGGATCTCACCTGAGCCTCACTCCGGCCTGGGAGGCAGATTCTACAGGTACATAGAGTCTGCTGTACCTCCCACTCCCCCCAGGATCGTTTCTGAATTTGGGTTTCTCATTAGAGACCTCCAGTCTCCCTCTGCAAACCTCGAAGCCTCATACTGTGCAACAAGGCTAGAAAGAGAGGCTGGGGGTGTATCTTAGCATTTTTGGCCCCAGAAGTCACCGCCTCTCACACGCTTCATAACGCAGCTAATTGCCATCGCCACCTCTGTCTGGCCTCCAGAGCTCTGCACTTATTCTTTCTTCCTGGCAGCATCATGAGATTTCGAGCTCAGACCCCTTCCAGGTTCTCCTGCTTCTGACGTCCTCATCTGGTCTCGCCTTGTTAATATTCTCCCACAGTACTTGGCACACAGTAGGCACTTAATAAATGCTAGTTGTTGGGTTGGGGGAGCCAGCCGATACTAGACTGAGAGTACTCATTTCTCTGGATTCAAATCTGGCAGCAGACACTTCCTAGCTGTGTCATCCTGAGCAAGTTACTTTACCTGGTTTGCCTCAGTTTCTTCAATCTGTAAAATGAGCTGGAGAAGAAAATGAACGACTCACTCTAGAATCTCTACCAAGAAAACCCTACGTCTAGGCTTGTTATACTGTTTTGTTGGTTATCTGAACTTAAGAAAGTGATGAAGAAAATATTAATAATGCTGTTGTTGGCATCCAAAAAAAGAAAAAAGAAAACCCTTCATGGGGCCAATGGAGAGTCGGATCAGTAGCTCCTTCCGTTCCCCATGAAAGCTTCTGGAGAAGAGGGACCATTCCCTTTCTGGGTGTGTTTATAGCTTCATTCTGACAAATACCTGTCCCACCCTCCAATTACTGTTTGGGCTGGATTTGTAATGTCTCCTCTATTGGGAATTCCCTTTACAGATACAGATGGACTTGTACTCCATATTAGAGAGACTTCTCCAGTGCTACACAGCCAACAAGTGGCAGGGCAAGACTTGAAACTGGATCTTCTTGCCTCTGAGGTGAGTCAGTCCCTCATATAGCAGTTCCCTAAAGGGCAGCCGCTGCTCATGTCTGCATATAGCCAGTTGTTTGTTTGTTTGTTTGAACCTATTTCTCTCTGACATCAGAATAACATTTCTTTAAGAGTGAGAGCTGGGTTTTTTGCCTTTCTTTGGATCCCATAGCTTAGCAGAGTGCCTAACACAGAGAAAGTGCTTAATAAATGATACACAAATCTGTTCTTGAGTTATTTGCCTGGCTGACCAGGTCACCTCACATAGGAACATTTTTGACCTTTCACATCATTGCCTTTCACACATTTTATCTTCCTATTAGAATATTGGTTTATGTCTCCTATTAGAAAAAATTCCAGTGATTCCCCTTTTATTTCTAGGATTAATGATACTATATTGGGCATGTAATGCTTTCACCATCTGCCTCCATCTTGTCTTTCTAATTTGCTCACACATCTCTGCCCTTTGTTCCCTCCACCATTCTGCCATACTGGCAGTGGGGGGGCAGCTAGGTGGTGCATGGATAGAAGTCAGGAAGACCTGAGTTCGAATCTGTTCTCAGACCTTAACACTTCCTAGCTGTGTGATTCTGGCAAGTTGCTTAACCCCAGTTGCCTCAGCAAAAAAGAAAGAAAAAGAAAGAGAGAGAGAGAAAGAAAGAAAGAAAAGAAAGAAAGAAAGAAAGAAAGAAAGAAAGAAAGAAAGAAAGAAAGAAAGAAAGAAAGAAGAAAGAAAGAAAGAAAGAAAGAAAGAAAGAAAGAAAGGAAGGAAGGAAGGGAAGGAAGGAAGGAAGGAAGGAAGGAAGGAAGAGAGAGAGAGAGAGAGGAAGGAAGGAAGGAAGGAAGAAAAAAGAAGAGAGAGAAAGGAAGAAAGAGAGAAAGAGAGAGAAAAAAGAGAGAGAGAGAAAGAGAGATAGAAAGGAAGGAAGGAAGAAAGAAAAAAGAAAGAGAGAAAGGAAGAAAGAGAAGAAGAGAGAGAGAGAAAGAGAGAAAGAAAGAAAGAAAGAAGAGAGAAAGAAAGAAAGAAAGAAAGAAAGAAAGAAAGAAAGAAAGAAAGAAAGAAAGAAAGGGAGGGAGGGGGAGGGGAGGGAGGAAGGAAGGAAGGAAGAAAGAAAGAAAGAAAGAAAGAAAGAAAGAAAGAAAGAAAGAAAGAAAGAAAGAAAGAAAGAAAGAAAGAAAGAAAGAAAGAAAGAAAGAAAGAAAAAGGGAGAAAGAAAGAAAGAAAGAAAGAGAGAGAGAGAGAAGAAAGAAAGAGAAAGAGAAAGAGAGAAAGAAAGAAAGAAAGAAAGAAAGAGAGAGAGAGAGAGAGAGAGAGAAAGAAAGAAAGAGAAAGAGAGAAAGGAAGGAAGGAAGGAAGGAAGGAAGGAAGGAAGGAAGGAAGGAAGGAAGGAAGGAAGGAAGAG
Source organism: Sminthopsis crassicaudata (assembly GCF_048593235.1). Taxonomy (NCBI): domain Eukaryota; kingdom Metazoa; phylum Chordata; class Mammalia; order Dasyuromorphia; family Dasyuridae; genus Sminthopsis; species Sminthopsis crassicaudata. The sequence continues at coordinate 11,114,142 of NC_133621.1, read as the reverse complement.
AAAGAGAGAATGAAGGAAGTGTGTTTACCCTTCCCCTGGAGACTTCATCTCCAGTCTCTCTGCCCCCATGCCCAAAATATGCCCTTTTTGTCACCAACTTGGAATTTCTGGTGTTCTTTAAGACCTAGCTGAATATCAGTCTCTATAGGAAGCTTTTGGGGATCCTCCTAGTACACTCCTATCCAAAGTGTGTTGTATTCTTTGGGGTACAGCATGTTCATGAATGGTACTTTGGAAAGAGCATTCCCCTCCACCTTGAGACCTCAGTCAATCAAGAAGCATTAATACATCTTCAAATTTTGCCTTTGATGGTTACTACCCATGTGACTTTAGGCAAACTGAACCTCAGTTTCTTCATCTGTAAAATGAGGAGATGGGACTGGATGGTCGTTGAATGACCCTACTAGCAATAGTAAATGTATATGCTATCTCTCCATGGAAGCTTTTTTTTTTTTTTTTTTTTTTTTTTTTTTTTTGCTAAGACAACTGGGGATACATGACTTGCCCAGGTCATACAGCTAGGGAGTATTAAGTGTCTGAGGTCACATTTGAACTCAGGTCCTCCTGATTTGATGGCTGGTGCTTTATCCACTGCACCACCTAGCTATCCCAAAATGGAAGCTTCTTGAGGAAAGGGACAGTTTGTCTCTTGTCTTTGTATTCCCAGCATTGTACACAGTGCCTGGGACTCTGCAGGTACTTTAACAAAATCATTGAACTGAAATGAATTGAGTCAAATTCCTTCCTTTGAAAAAGGAATTGCAGCCATGTATGAACAAGAGAAGCCCCCTAACTGCTCCCCCCCTCCCCAAGATAAAAGTAAGGACTCTAATGGCTCCCATTTTGTTTCAGAAAGTCAGGCTGCAGGTGAATTGACTGATGTCACCAGCAGCTAGGGGGGAAAGAGCCCAGGGGCCAAATCTCCAAAGGGCTGGGATTTGTGAGTCTCTCAATTTGCACATGTAAGTGGGCCTTTGCTCCCTCTCCGAGAACAGGTAGTTAGGCTCCTAATTACTTAATTTGCATGTGCTGAAAATCCTTCATTATATTACCCAGTTTAACTCAGGAATAAGCTACTGAGCCATGGAAACCAGGCTGTTCTCCCCCTCACCAGGGGAGACGCCAACCTAGAGCTTTCCTGGGATGAAGAAGTAAAGGAGGGGGTAGAAAGTCAGACTGTAGATCTCTGGGTCCCACAGTGAACCTTAGCTTAAGAGTTCCTTGGAGATCCTTGGTCAAGTGGGGAAATTTAAGCCTCTTGGGGCCTTGTGTTCTTTCTCTGTGCTATCAGCACTTACCCAATAGTTCCCACCAGAAACCATCTTTCCTTCTGTAATTTAAACCCAAATCAGAGGTGGCAAATGCTCATAAGCTGCACTTAAGTAAGATAATACACTTTCCAGGGTAAGCAGGTGGAGAGGAAAATCTTTGGTCAGTAAGTTCGCCAGTCGCAAGATTTTGCTCCAGACCTGTGATTCCTCTAGTTTAGAAGGATCTCTTATTTTATTACCTGCATCCAAACAAAAATTTTCTAGGCGCCCAATCCTGGCTCCTGGATTTCTGGCAATTCAATTCAATTAACTCAGTTCCATTTGAGGGACAGCAGCCAAGGAAAAGAGTGCTGGATTCAGAACCTGAAGACATGAATTCAGCCAGATTCTCCTCCCTGCTCCTTCCTCTTGGTCTCCTTTCTTCAACTGTAGAATGAGGTGGAGGGCAGAGACAGTCTCCAAGATGCATTCTCACTCTACAGCTATGATTCCCTGAACTCATTTCAATTCAATAAGCAGTTCTTAGCACATCCTCTGTCCCGGGCACTGCACCAGGGGCTTTGGGTGAGAATCTCCTGACCCCAGGGAGCTCCCAATCTGCTTGATGGAAAAAATACACATGGTAAACTGATCTGTATGACACAAGAAGGGATGGATGGGGGAAAAGAGAGACGAAGACAGAGCACTCTAGGGAGATGGCAGGATACAGAATTCTAGCTGGGGAGAGGGGATGGGCTGGATCATATTTGTATCTACAGCTTTCCAACTTCCTTTGCTCGAAATTCATCCTTTAATCCTGGAAACAATTCTGGCAAGTAATGATAATTATTCCCATTTTGCTGATGGGTACCATGGCAGAATACTGGCCCCAGGTTTTCAAGTGGATTCTTGCATCTTGCACTGTAAATCCCCCAGGAGAAAGAAAGCCTTGGGGACCACTGATTTCTGTGGCAAGGCAGAGGTCAAGCTGCCAGCAGCAGTGGGAGGTAGAAAAATTTGAAGGTGGAGTACCTGAAACACAAGAGTTTGAATCTCGATTCTGACACTCAGTAGCTTTGTGATCTTGGGCTCCTCTGTTTTTAGTTTTCCTCACTTATAAAACAGATTCTTTGTGTGTGTGAGTGTGAGTGTGCGTGTGGTTGTGGCTGTCTGTGTGTGTGTGAGTGTGTGTATTGGTCATGGTTGCATATGTGAGTGTTTGTGGTTGTGGCTGTATGTGTTCATGAGTGTGTGCATTGGCTATGGTTGTGTGTGAGTGTTTGTGACTCTGTATGAGTATGTGTGTGTGTGTGTGTGTGTGGGTGTGTGTGTGTGTGTGTGTGTAGTTGTGGCTGTGTGTGTGTGTGTGTGTAGTTGTGGCTCTGTGTGTGTGCATGAGTGTATGTGTGAGTATGTGTGTGTGTGGGTGTGTGTGTGTGTGTGTGTGTAGTTGTGGCTGTGTGTGTGTGTGTGTGTAGTTGTGGCTCTGTGTGTGTGCATGAGTGTATGTGTGAGTATGTGTGTGTATGTGGTTGTAGCTCTGTGTGTGTGCATGAGTGTATGTGTGAGTATGTGTGTGTATGTGGTTGTGGCTGTGTGTGTGTGTGTGTGTGTGTGTGTGTGTGTGTGTGTGTGAGTGGGGAGGGGGGCCGTAGATGCTCACACTGGCTGAATTCTCAGGTCCCTTCTAGCTGTAAATCAAGGATCCTCAGCTCTCTAGGATGGGGTAGCAGCAGATTTCCTAGTTCCCCTGGGATCCCTGTCCCTTCTCTGAAAGGGATGCAAACCCCAGCACAGAAGTACAGATGACTCTCCTGGCCCCCTAGTACCTTCTTTCCTCCCCATCCCCCCTCCTTCCCAGGCTTCCTCCTTCCTTTCTTGGAGGATTTTAACTTTTCCCAGGTCCATTAGGCCTCGGAGGCTAATCTGGCGGGCCAATTGCTCCTGCCGTGAGATCATTAAGGGAATGATTTTAAGATCAAACACCCTGCAGTGACAATGGAGCCCCAGGAAGGTGAAGGCTTCAAAGGCCCCCTCCCCCTTAACCAGCAGTGCTCCCCCTGGCCATTGATCCCTGCTCTGGCAGAAGGGGCCCACCAGATCAAGCCCCTGCGGCTCTGGGCTGCAGTGGGGAGGGAGTCTTAGGCCCTCCCCCACATCACTTGGCTTCTAATGGGCCTTGGAAACAAAACTCCTGGACTTAGGGCCAAGATCCAACTTAGGGGCAGCTTAGAGACAGAATTTACTCAAAGGGAAAACTACCTGAATAACCAGATCTGTCAGTAGCCCTGGGGGGAAATGGGAAAAAAATGTGCCCAGCCCAGCCCCTCCTGGTGTGCACAGCCCAGACAAAAGGGCCTGCAGGTAGCAGGACAAGAAGGATTCTCCTCCTCACCTCTTTTCCTCTCCCCTTCTGTTCTCTCTTCCCACAGCTTCCCTCCATACCCTCCATTCCTCCCTTTCTGTCCCCTCCACTTTCTCACGGATACCCCTCCTCCCACTTTCTTAATCTCTTCCTTCCACCCTCTTCCTTTCCCTTCTCAGTTTCCCCCCTCCCTTTCTTGTCTTCCCAGCATCCCTTTCTTTTACCCTGTCCTCCCTCTTCTTCTTTTTTCTAATCCCAATTTCAGCCCTCCCCTTCTCCTCCTTCACCTTCAGCTTTCCATCTCCATTCACTCTCCATTTTAGTCCTCCCCTCTTTTCATTTTTTCCTCCTCCTCATTCTCCAATCCCTGAGAACTTTTCCTCTGGAGGCATCTTGGTATGGAACCTGAATTCAAATCTCACATCTCATACTTATGACCTTTCCTGGGCCTCACTTCCTTCATCTGTAAAAGGATGCTAACCTAGATGGTTCTAGGCTCCAATCTAGAATGTGTGGTGTCTTCCTCCCTCCTCCTGCCCCATGTCTGTCTATCCTTTCCCCATTCCCTTTCCTTCCCTGTTTTCCCCCTCTAACTCTGGGTTTAGATGGACCAAGGAGGATCAGGGCTCCTTTGGCTCCCTAGCACCCTCAACCCTTGTTCCTTTCATCTCCCCTTTATTGAGCAGTTGAACCATTTCCAGGTGGGGCCGCTAGGCCAGATGGAGCCAGGTGCCCTGAGAGCACACCTGCTGTTTTCCAACAGAGAGGCAGGAGTGGCCGAACTTGTGGCTTTATCACAGATTAGAGTAAGAAAATCCAGTCATACCTGGCAGGTGGGCTCCCAGTTCAGAGAGAAAAGACTGCTTCCCTGAGAAAAACACCCCAAACCCTGGGCTTACTGATGGAATAAGCTTTTACAGCTCTGGAAAAGTGCTTTTAAGAGGGAGAAGAGACAGGAGGAAACAGGGAAGAGGAAGGAATGATCTTCCTGTTTCCTTAAAGCAAGAGCTCCTGGGATCTCTGGGGGAACCTGACAGCTTTGAGAAACTGATGAAGATGACAACAGGTAACAAATGCTGGATCTATACAATATCACCAGACTTGTTTTGTTGAAAAGATGAGTTTTTGTCAGGAGAAGCTTGAGGTCATCAAAGGAACTTTGCCCCTCTGTGGTACTTGTTGACTTGACTGTTGCTTTTTCTGTTTTATGCTGGGTCCAACTCATTGTCTCTCTTAGCCTGAATCAGAAGTTCTTAAGCTGGGCTTAAAATTCAGGAGATCCATTTCCTTGGATGAGAAACAATTGCTTTCTTTCCATTGGCTTCCTTTGAAATCCTTTGGGGGAAAAAAAAATTATATATATATATGTATATATATATATATATATATATATATATATATATATATATATATGTAATTTGAGATCATGGAACACATTAGGTGCTTAATCAATGCTTATTGATTGATTTATTGAACAATTGACATATTCTGCTAGAGTAGCTCTCTGGCTTGTTCTTCCAACCACCTGTCATCACTTGAAATTATCAGAAGGACTAAATCAGAGAAGTCCCACTTTTGACTCTGTGCTTCCCTCCCCCACCTTGATGGAAACACAATGTGCTGGTATAGTTCCTGATGTTGATTACTCATATTTTTATGGTACTTGAAAGTTTTTAAAAGTCCTTTTCTCCTGATAAATCTGGAAGATAAAAGAGTCAAGTGCTATCTCCCTTGGATGACTTTTAGGAGCCTGGTGCTTTGTAAACCAATTGTTCATCCTTCATTTTCAAAGAGGACCAATGGCATCATGATATTGGGTGGAAATAGTGGATGCTGGGCTATGTCTGGCTCTATGTGCATGGATTGGATTTAAGTGAGGCAGAGTTAGTTGCATACAGTCATGATCCTCACTGTTCAATGGCGGAACAAGAATCGAGACAACTGGCAACGGCCTGGGATGACCTTGTGTTTCCCATGTCCTACCAAGCTCTTAGCTTCCACAGGGTCCTTTCAGCCACCCTCATGGCCACCCTTTCTGCCAGGTACTGGCAGAACTCACCCTTATATTGGGGCTTTTAGACTTACAAAGATTTGCAATAGGAGGGTGAATCCCTCCAGTGCCTAGAGGGGGGCATGGTGTATGGAATGGACTCCAAAGAGCTGAAATGGAATGATTGAAATATAATTGCCCAGGAGAAATCCCCTTGGAGAGAGTGTGCTGCTCAGAGATTCAAGAAGAGATGGGTTCAAGTCTCCTCTTTAGCTGCACATGCTTGCCCTGTGACTCAAAGCAAGTCATTTAAGTGCTCAGTGCTCCCACCTAAGTCTCTAAGATGGTAAATTGTAGAACATGAGCTCATTTGTATTGCTAGTGAGTGAGATCTTAGGTTAGGTGTGAGATGAAGAGGGAAAGGGAGAGGAAGAAAAAGAGGAAGGAGAGGAAGAGAGAGGAAGGAGAAGGGACAGGGGGAGGGAAGAAAAGAGACAGGCAGAAGTAGAGACACAAAGACAGAGAGAAATAGAAAGTAGCCTGGATGAGGAAGGACCCTTCCTTCCAAATTCAAATCCCTCCTTTAAACCTTCCTTACTACATGACCTGCCTGGCTCAGTCACTTAATATCTCTAACAATCAGTTAATTCCCAAAGAAACTGAACATGGGCTGTGAGCTGTCTAAATCACTGAATCCATTCATTGTGAGCTCCTTGAAGGCAGGGCCTGCCTTTTGCCTCTTTCCATCTCTAGCATAATCACTGGCACATAATGTTTGCTTAGTACATGTTTATTGATTGATCACCTTTGTAGAGGGATTAGGTACACCTGAGGAAGATCTCATGGCATACAGTTATTCATTTTGACACAAAACTAAAGAGACTCTTTGGTAAGATCTATGGCATGGGTTTAATTGGTTTTAAACAAAAATAGGCTCACTGATTTGGAGCTAGCGTGGGTCCCAGCAGCCTCCAACTCTCTCATTTTACATCTGGGGAAACTGAGACCCAGAGAGACTTCGATGACTTGTTTAGGGTGACACAGGTTATAAGTGACAAAACTGGGAACTATACTCCCAAATCACTAGTCCTACTGAATATAATGGCTCAAACAGACATTTTCTTGGTGCAGATGAGCCCCTGCCCACCTCCACCCCCAATCCCCACTCCCACTGCTACCAAATCCTTATCCAAATGGATGGCAATCTCCCAGACTCATCCTGGGCTATGAAAGCTGAGCCATATTGAATCTTCTCCCAATTCTCACGCTGGGCAGGTTTCTATTCCTCTGAAAAGACGCTGCTTTAGGGAAGAATAAAATATGCGGGCTCAGCCCATATTTCTGCTAAAGCACTACAGGTTTAAGAGAGTGCTAAGATGCTGCAGCAAACCTGGAAATTAATGTCCCCACTGCTGGGCTGGGTTTTTTTATCACTCTTATATTCGGAAAACATATGATCTTTATTTGGCACTTTGGGGTAAGTAGGTTTGTTTTTCAAAATTGGAATTTGTGTCAAGCCCTCCGCCAATCAGCCAGTCCATTCTTCCCTGGCACCTTTCAGAGATAAGCCCTTGAAACCCTTCAGGAAGATTAGATGAACATTAATACCTGGTGGATTAGAAAGCAGATGGAAATAGACCAAAAAGCAGACTAAGGCAGGAATCTGCTGGAGGGTCACAGATCCATTTCCTGCAGCGTTCCATAGGCAAAGTTTGAAGGGTGAGGGCTCACCTCTAAAATGCTCGACATCCTTAAGGACCCCAAGGGCATGGCAGGAATTTTAAAATGGGCATGGAGTCTGTCACAGAAAGATAATTTGGGGGGCACCTTCCTAATGGAGGTGAAGGGTGAGGGGTCACCTCTAAAATGCTCAACATCCTTAAGGACCCCAAGGCATGGCAGGAATTTTAAAATGGGCATGGAGTCTGTCACAGAAAGATAATTTGGGGGGCACCTTCCTAATGGAGGTGAAGGGTGAGGGGTCACCTCTAAAATGCTCAACATCCTTAAGGACCCCAAGGGCATGGCAGGAATTTTAAAATGGGCATGGAGTCTGTCACAGAAAGATAATTTGGGGGGGCACCTTCCTAATGGAGGACTTGACCCAAAGACCATTGATCCATGCTAGGAAAAGGTCTCTTTCATCTCTTTTCCTATTTGGCAAATCCTTACTTCCCCCAACTGGACATGGTACACAATTGTTCAGTGAATGCTTGAATACTGTTGTATACTATATAAATGCCCAGAAACCCAAAGAAGCATCATAGGATGACATCAAGAGTGATAGCTTCAGAGTTAGGAGAGCCAGGCTCAATCCCACTCCCATCATTTCCTACTGTGAGACACTTTCATCTGAAAATGAGGACTGGATGGCTTCTGAAGCCCTTTCTAACTCTAGGCTCGGTCCTATCGCTGTTCTGTAAGTCTGCTCCTGGCTTGACTGGTCTCTTGCTTACGTTGGGATAGTAGAATGTAAGCTCCTTGAGGACAGGGACTATCTTGCTTTTGTTGTGGTGGTCCCAGAGCCTAACACCATGACTGACACATAGGAGTCACTTAGTAATCACTTACTGAACAAACAATCGAATATTCTCACCGGTTCATCCCAATACAAACATAGCGCCCTGTCCAGATAGAGCCTTTTTGCTTAAAGATGAGCACCAAGGTCCATTTCATGAGCTCGGTGATATACAGCAGGTGGAGTGTGTGTGCAGGGAGGGGTTAATACAGAAGGGCCCACACTTAGGAACTGTGGGACTTGTCTTCATTTGCATAAGTTGTAAGATTTCTGAGGCATATGGAGAGTAATGCAGCATCCATAAAATGACTGCATGTAATTTATTTACATATAAAAATTCACAGATGTACAGCTTCCTAGAAGGGTCCTTTGCACTGATTCAGAATAGGGCAGGGAAGACATCTTGCTTCCATTTTCCCTGCCACTTCTGAGCCTCATTTACCACAGAATCTAAATCTCAGATTCTCGAGATCCAGGGATGTTGTGATACCTGAATTCAAATCTGGCCACAGACACTTCCTAGCTACGTGACCTTGGGTAAGACTCTTAATGCAATAAGGATAAAAATAGCATCTCTCTCCTGGGGCTCGTTGTGAAGATAAAATGAGATAATGCTCACGAAATATCTGGCAAGCTCTCTGAGTACTGTGTTATTATTATTGTTAATAGTTTGTTAATGATGATGTTTGGAAAATGATGCTCGTTGGGGCAACATGAGGTGGGTTCTGGCTCTGTTCTCCTGGGAAGTTCCAATCAATTTTATGTTTCTTCTATGCCCAAGAGTTAAAAAGATTGTACAGTATATTTGTACAGATGATCAGCATCACCAATTAGGATTTTGACATAAAAATTAATGACATAATTATGCATTGCTATAAAACACCTACATAGGAAGTGTAGAGAAGAGAGATCACCCATCTATCACGACTGGAAATACGGCATTTGCCAAGTTTTAAACCCTGTGAAATTTCATGTACAAGAAGGATTAAAAGTCACAGATTTCGAGTTTTTCAATAAAGTCATGAGTTTCGTCCTTATTAGGATAATAGATTTACAACTGAAATGGAGCTTTTCTACTCCAACATGAGGAAACTAAAGCATGGAGAGAGGGAGGGACTGGCCCAGAGTAGCACAGATGGTGAGTAGAAGAAACAGGATTGGAACTGGGGTCTTCTCAATACAAAGCTAGTCTGAAAGGAAGAGTAGGGCTTCATAGGGAAGAGATTTATAGAATTGGGAAGGATTTCCAAGTCTATTTCTTTCCTTTGACAAATGAGGAAACTGAGACCCAGGGATCCTCACAGGTAGTATCCAACCCAATTCTAATTTCAGAACTAGAGTTTCCCACTGTTCTCTTTCATTTACTCCATTATCACCCTAGTAAACCACTGCCTGGGCCATTAACTTGTTTGGAAGACAACAGGATCTAATAGAGAGAAAGTGAGTAGAGGGATTTAGATTGGACTGGAATCTGGTTGCTCTGGAAGCTGAGAAAAATCATTGGCTCATAGGAGTATAGAAGATATGGCAGAGGTCATGAAATCAAACTCCTTTTTACAGAGAGAGAAACTGAGTCTAAGAGATTTCCCCAGAGTGACATATTTATTTAGTAAGTAACTAACAGATCTTATTGACTCTAAGCCCAGCATCCTACTCCTGCCAAATTTCTGAATTTCTAAATCTCACTTTGCTTTTATGTGATCCCTGAGTTCTTGAGTTGTTTAGACTTTGATTCACTGTAAAGGTGAATCAATGATCGATTATTAAGTTCTTTCTGTGTGCCAGTTACTGAAAACTCAGAAGACACAAAAGCTTTGAGCTTCTGAAGGTTCAATGTTAATTTTCTAATATCTGAGGACTAAGGTTTATTCCTAAGGGAGCTCTGTAGATGTTTATTCTGTGGTGATTTTCTTTTATTTAGACACAATTCCCCTAAGTGTGGGGTTCTCTGGTTTCTTTCTTCATGCCCAAATAGAAGCAGTAAATTTAGGAGAGGAATCACTGGCAGCAGATCCAGTGAGAAATGACAGCTGAGAGCCTTGAGATGACCAGAAAAACTGACTCCAGACCTAAAAGGGAGCCAGGAGTATTGGGGAAGCACCCTTGCCCATCCCCACTTATCAATAGTGTGAAGATACAGTGTCAAAGGAGCTACAACATCTCTCCTGATTTATGGAACAAAGCTCTCTGCATCATAAGATATTTGAAGAGGCAATAGACAATGAAAATGATGTTATTATTTCTGGCACATGAAATGGAAGCTCTAAGACAGGGAATTTAAGCCCAAGGAAGTCTATGACCTTAGCTGGAAAAATATAATTTTATTTTCATAATTTTAATTTTCACTAGGAAATCTAGCATTTCTTTTAAATGAATGTAGACAACAAAGCACTCTTCTGAGAAGTTGTTTCTGGACTTTATCACATTGCCAGAAGGGTCCATGATACAAGGAAGTGGAAGAACTGTCTCTGAGGGGTGACTCATTAGTAGCTGTGATGTTGGACCAATGCCCTTTCCAATACGTCCTGGTCCAAACTCACGTGGGCAGCTTCCTGTTGGGCATTTCCACCATATGCCCCATCTACATTAGAAATTTAGCATGTCTGGAATAAAGCTGGTTGCCTAATCCTCCTTAGACCCATCCTTCCTCCAAGCTTCCCTGTTTGTGGTGAGGAAAGAATCTCTCTTCTGCTATAAAAGCCTCCTAACCTGTTTCCCTGTTTCCAGGGTCTCTCTTCTCTAGACCATCTCATCTACAATTGTCAAAAATATTTCTGGACTTCTTATGAAGTTATTCTTCTGGCTCTCCCTTCAGACTCCCTCAGGCTCCTATTGCCTCTAGACTAATGGGCCAGCTGGCATACAGAACTCTCCCTAATCTGGCTCCCACTTATCTCTCTAGATTTTTTCATGTTATAGCCTTTTCTATACTCCTGTCTTTGGCCAAAGTGTTCATTTGTCTGATCATCTCCCACCTCTGGGCCATTATATAGGCCTGTGTATGCACATGATCAGCATGGCAGAGGTGACAGAGAGCCAGTCTCAGGACCAGGTAGTTCTCAGTTCTAATCCTGCTTCTGACAAATAATGGCTATGTGATTCCTGGCAAATTGCTGAACCTTTCAGTGCACCCCCCCTTCCCGATCAGATTTCTGAGACTACAGAGAAGGTACCAACCTGAATTGGTAAAGGGAATTTTTTTCATCCAGAAGTTCCTTATGCCAATGAAGTAAGTTTCAGTCCCATAATCCTTTGGGCTTTGGATCCCTATTCTAGAGGGTCCAGTTCTTTCTGGATCCTGACTTTCATCCAATCCATTAGTGATGACTTAATTTTGTGCTATTTGCCACTTTGACAACCACACCATTTATGGCACTCCCAGGTCATTGATAAAAATGTGAGGTCACCTGAACCCTCTAACAAATGAATTCTACACATCAGCCAATGTGATTTAATTCGAGGGAAGTTAGATGTAGGCGTTTGGTACCAAGGTAGGGATTGGAGCAGAAGGAAAGCCAGTGCTGAGGACCTATCTTGGGGAAAGAGTCCAGGAGATGGGAGGTGGGTTCCAAAAGGAAGGTAGGGCCATGAGCACAACAGGGCTTGATCTGTGTGAATATTTGGACCCCAGAGACTGGGCAGCAAATTGAATACAGCAGAGACAGTAGAGGCTTCAATATGTCATTCTCTAGCACTCTGCTTAACTGGGATTTTGTAAGCGGTTTTATTATTGTTGTCATCTCTGGTTTCCCTGCATATACTGTTGGGTTAACTTCAAAGCATAAGGCAAGGAGAAGTCATTAAGATCAAGGCAACAAGAGTGATGGTGTTTGGGTCTGGCTGCATCCAGGGTTCTCATTGGCCATTCACAAAGGTTGCAGAGGATCCACTCTTAAGTTAAACTCATACTTGATAAATAAGTCAAATTAAATGGAATGGGAGAGGGTCCCAGAGGCATAGAAGGGACAAGATCTCTAAGTTGGAAGAGATTTTACCCAATAGTGCAATATATACTCAAACAAGGAACCCCTCTCCAATGACATCACCAACAGGCAAGGAGCCATCCAGTCACTGCATGAAGAAGGGAAGGGAACCATCTCTGGGGTGGCCTATTCCACTCTGAGACAGCTCCACATGTAACCATGGTTTCCTTAGGATCAAACTCCTGTGCAACATCTACCCCTAGGACTTTCTGCCCACTGCAAGCTGCAACTTTTGGAAAAGTGCTTTTGGAGAAACGTCATGATCCGAGAGAAAGATTCCTTGTTAGCTGACACTCCTAGGCCTCAGCTCCATAAACTGGCTTACATGAAAAGTTTCAACCCAGCAGCCATTTTGACACCAGTTTTAATTAATTCAGGAACAAGAGTTCATTTGCCTCTTCTCACACTGTAATCAGGGGAAAGGGAAATAAAACCTTCCCATAGACCTCTGTGCAGCTGGGCATATTAATTGAATAACAACAGGGTCTATTGGGATTTCTTTGTCCAAGTTAATGAATTATGTAGCTCTTGGGCAGGGAATTCCACCAGAGCCACTGACGATGGCAATCTGTCCCTATATTCTTAGCTTCCTCTTCTCCAGCTGCTAGAGACTTTCTGAACCCAGAGCAGCTTGCTTCCCCCCCCCTTTTCTCCAGAAGTTTAGTTCCTGCCCTCTCAACCCCCTATGGCATTCTAGTCCTTGTAACTTCCCATAAAGGTCCACATACAGATTACAAATCCCCCTTTATCAGCCCTCTGGGTGAGACTGCCAAATCCTCCCTTGAGGCACTGTGGGGAGAGTGCATCATCTTTTCCCATACACTTACTTCAAACTCAAGCAGGGGATGGGCTAACAGTCCTCTGCCCTAATAGCATCCCATTCCTGCCCTGTTTTATATCTTGGAGGCCACAAGGACACTGGCTGAGTAGGATGGCACCTAGAGAAGGCACTCACCAGGATGGTGACGAACTTGAACCTGTACAAAATGATAATCTACTGTAAGAAACTTGGGGGGCTCAGCTGGAGAGGAGACTTGTGGAGGACGGGTAGAGGAAATGAAGAATAATATATTAATATATTAAATTCTTGGTGGGGGGCTGTCTTGGAGAAAGGGGATTAGGTTTGTTCTACTAGCTCCAGGGTCAGAGCTAAGAGCTCTGTGTGGGAGTTGTAGCCAGTTGTAGCCAGGCAGATTTCCATATCATGTAAAGAAAACCTTTTTCATAATTAGAAATCTTTCCCAATGAAATGGTCTGCCCCAGCATCAGAGCGTGGCTTCCCAGAATCTCAGAGGACCTCAGAGACTTTTGAGTTCAGAGAGTTTTGAGTTGACTATACTTGAAGAGGAATCCTTTCTAAACCACATTCAGGGGAAATCATTCGCTGTTGACTCTGAGGTCTTCCACTGATGGGGAACCTATCACCTCCCAGGGCTTTTTAGAGAGCTCTCATTGTGTTTAATGCTATCCACCCCTGCTCCTTCAATCTGGCTTTTTATGGCTTGATTCTGATTCCTTTCTCTACATTGAAAACCTTGTTCTAGATGGTCTTCAGTTTATCCATGTGCTCACTGTGTTGCAAACCTTCTGACCAAATCCAGTATTCCAGATGTTCCTGGTTTTGGGGGCTCTTGCTGTCTGAGCCCTAATTGCATCTCTCTTAATGCAGTCTGTCATTGCATTTGCTTTTTTTCCTGCCACAGTATATTCTCATTGAACTTGCAGTGCCTAAAACAATTGAGAACTTTTTCAGTTTTGTTAATCTCTCTTCCTCTCATATTTGTACTATTGACTTTTTGGACCCATGTCTAGACCTTGCATTAGCTAAAATTAACCTGTGATTGTCTACATATCTATCTATCTATCTATCTATCTATCTATATCTATATAGATATAGATAGATAGATATATCTCAATATATCTATATCTATATATACATACATAGATAGATATATCTATATCTATCTATATCTATATCTATATCTATATATCTATATCTATATCTATATCTATATCTATATCTATATCTATATATCTATATCTATATCTATATCTATATCTATATCTATATCAATGCCCTCCAATGATATAGGTAAGAACTCTTTGAGTTCTTGTTTTGTTGAGGCTTGGTATGACTGAGTTTAATAACTTAATTACATACTGCCACATATCATTTGCTAATTGTTTCATGCTTGTTAGTTTTGCTTTTCCAACTTAGATTGGAAGTTCCTTGAAGGCAGGCTAAGTTGAATGCTTCTTAGGTATTACTTACAGTGCAGAAAAGGTTTTGACGTCAATAAATGCCTGTTGATTGATTATATGTTCTGTCATAGTACCCAATATATGATGTTTTATGTGTTACACAGAAGCTTTTAGCTAATAACAGTTGAATGATCTGCATAGACCAATCAACAAGCATATTGGGACTATCTTCTAGTTACTAAGCATTGTGCTAAATATTCAAGATACAAAGAGAGTACAAAGATACAAAGAAATACAAAGAAGATACAAAGAGTACAAAGAATGAAACAATTTCCAGTCCTAAGGAGTACCTATCCTAACAAAAGAGGCAACATGGGCAAATATAAATAAATACAACATAATCTTTAAGTGAATAAACATGACTATATACAAAGTAGTTACATGACTATATACAAAGTAGTTCTATACAAAGTAGTTTTAGAGGAAGGGCCCTAATGTTTAGGGTACCTGGAGAGACAATATAGAGGAGGATCTCTACGTTGTATCTTAAAGGAAGAGAGACATCCTATGAATTGAAGGGAAGGAGGGCTTACATTCCCACCTAGGTGATGAACAGTGTAAAGTCACAGAGATGAGAGATGGAGTGTCATGTGTGAGAAACGGGAAGACAAGTGAGATTTATTGTTAAGTGTGGGAGGGGAAATAATAGCCAGTGAAACTGGAAAGAAAGATTGGGGACAGGTGGCGTGGAGTTTTAAATATTAAAAATAGTTTATATTTTATCTTAAAGTTAATCCCGAGTCAGCTTATAGTGCCTTTGACAGAAACAGGGAAGTTTGGAAGAGAGATGAGTTTGGGGAAAATATAAGTAAAATTTGGGCCATGTTGAGTTTATGATGCCTCTGGAACATCCCGTTAGAAATGTTCAATAGGCTCTTGGTAGCAAGTGTTAAACTGAGAGAGAAATTGGGCAACTGCCACAATGAGAGCAATAACATCACTATCAAATCAAAGACACTAAAACAATTTCAAGTCAGAGAGTTGTAGAGTTTTAGAGCTGAAGGGGAAGGGAGAGGGTTTAGTCCAACCTTCTAATTTAGCATACATGGGAAATGAAAAACATGCCCAAGATGATAAAACTGGAAAAGGACAAAGCCAGGGATACAATCCAAGCCGCCTGATTTCAAGTCCAATGTCTTGATTACACTAACTTAAAGAAGACATCAATTTCTCTTAGGATCATTTAATTTTCATTCAGCCCCCTTCCATTCATTATATAAGTCCTTATCAAGCATGTGCATTAAATTCTGGAGAGAGGGAAACACTGCTTGCCCTTAGGTTATTGATATTCTGCTCCTGAAGAAGAAATAATATGGAAAAGATGAATCAGTACAAAATATATACCCAAAGTAATGTGAGTAGGGAAAAGAATGGAAAGCATCTTCTATGAATCAAAGAACACTGAAATTTTGGCTCCCTTGATCAACCCTATCAACACTCATTTCCTGGAGAAATGAAGAGAAATGTTCCAAATTTGCCCAAACTGAACTGATGGCTTTAGGGATCTGAAAGGTGTTTTCCAAAAGCTTTATTTATCCCCAAAGTTAATTTTGCTCCAGTGACCAATGAGCCCTTTCCGATGAATAGAATTCTGCTTGTGGTCAATCTATTGTGAGTTTGCTGTTTGTGAGGTAGAGGCTGAATGACCTCTGCCAATGAAGAGAAGAATCCCAGGTTGAATGTATGGATTTTGTTCTTTTTAGCCTAATGAACACTCCTGAAGATGATCACTTATATCACTTGAGGTTGCACAATAGTGCTGCATAATATTACTTCAATCCATTTCAAGATGAGACCAAATTGTCATTTTTTTTGTTGGGGTAATGATCAAGTATCGATATTTCTGCAGCCATTCAAGTGGCCACAACCTCCTCGCAGGCGGCCTCATCAATATCGCCTGAGGTTCACATTAGGGATTTGGAAATCAATGTCGTTTTCCTGTTACTCTTTTATGATGAAATCAATTGAAGTTATTTACTCATAGCAGAAACTATGGGAGTTTGCCAGCCCTCTGGCTCTGGGAATTGCTTTCTCTCTAAGTCTGCCCTGTAATGAGAAGGTACAGGTTCCTTTCAGGGGTTGACTCCAACCTGCTCATGTATAGCTGCAATTTGAGATGCAGAAAGTGTTTATTATTAAAAGCTGACAGTGTTTCATGCCAAAAGGGCATCTCTATCACTTGGCATTGCATTAACATTGACAAAGGAGGGGGCCCCCCTCTCACCGCCAATCCTTCCGGGATTGGTCAACCCTCAAGGAAGCTAAGCCCGGCTCCCTCCAATAGGAGTTCTGGAGATGGCGCTCCTTGGGAGTCTGACTTAGGCCGACACCCTCCAGTGGAGACAATGAAAGTGTCAACGGCGCTGAATGGACAAACCATATTTGTTGACGGCTCTAGTCTCTTTGGCCCTCGGGAGATGACCTCCAGTGTTCAGATGTGAGGATAAATAGTAGCTTGTATAACATGGGCAACACTTAATTTGCTTTCATGCAAAATGGTAAGAGGGTAAAGTCAAATACGGGCAGCAGGAGAGAAGGGTGGGGAGAGAGCAGTGTGGAAGGCAGAGAGCTCAGGAGACTAGAAGAATGTCGCTCTTTTCCTACAATCCGCACCTGAAGGACACAATCAGCAGATAAAACAATGGTTTTTTCCCATCACCTGGTTGCATCGAACTCTAGTGGACCATTGAGGATTATATTTACCATATTGAAGATTATAATAGACCATCCAATGTATACCTCTCGTTTTACAGATGAAGAAATCACATCATGAATTGAATATACTCATGGAACACAGATAAACAAAGCGATAGGTCTATAGATTCAGAGCTAGAAGAGACCATTGTGGACTATCAAAGCCAACCCGCCAATTGTACAGATGGGGAAACTGAGGCTGAAAGGGGTTCAGTGACTTATCGAAGATTACAGAGAGAACAAATTGTAGGGTCAGGATTTGAACTTTTTGCTCTTCCTCCAAATGTATTGTTCTTTCCAATGCATTGCTTTGCTTTGCTCATGAATCAAAGTGTATACCCTTACTGTCTAATCTCTGAGCACAAATGGGAGACCCGGTTCATGAAGAGAACATTTCTCAGACTGTTGTTTTTATCTTCTTTTTTCTTTCTTCCCATATCTCCAGAGCCATAGATAATAAATATTGCTTGCTGAACAGCTGGAGGGGTTGGGGTAAGGGAGAGTGTTGGGCTAGAAGGCTAGGATGAACTCATCTGGGATGTTGGATGAGGGGGCAAGAAAGCCATCAGATTGAATCTTTTTCAACTTGTTATTTTGTTGTCAATAAACAAGCATGTATTCTCTCTCTTCCTACTTCCTTTTATTGAAAAAAAGAACCCCAAACTTTAATCTAGAGCATTTAATGTATTCTAAATGAGTAAATGTTAATATTTTTTAAAACGATTCAAGTAGTAACATAAATGTATCTATTATAGTTATGTATTATCTTCAATTCCATCTTAGAAGTTACTAGCTGTCTCTCTTCCTGTTTTACCTAATCATTCTTGTTAAACAGGTGATAGATTCCCTCGATTTCTCCCTATTTTTGCAGGATATCTGCTAAAATGCTCTCTCATTGTCAATACTCCAATAAAAAGTCATATTTCTTCCATTCCAGGTAGAGTTGTGTCTCTCTCCTCTGTTTGATTTTTTTCCATTTCTTTTCTTCTTTCCCTTTATCTTCTTTCTGGACAGGGAATGAGATGAAAGAGAAGGTAAAGGGCAAGGGGAGAGTAGGAAGGAGAGGGATGGGAAAGAGAAAGGGAAGGAAAGAGATGGGAAGAAAGAGAATAAAGAATAGAAGTGAGGGGATGGTTAGGTAAGAAATGACACTCAATACATGATTTAGTTATGTTACATTTTAAAATAGTGAACATAATCATAGAAATTAGAAATAAAGACCAGCCAGGAGTAGCTATGAAAGTCTGGATAGTAGGATCCCTGGGGTGGGGGAGGAAGAATAGATGCAAACCCATTCACTTGGTCTGTACAATATTTCTGCATTGGCCATGGTGATCAGGGGAGGAGATGATCATGTGGTTTTGAAGACAACTAAAGAGTTGTTTGAATCGTGCTGCAACCAGCTGTGGTCAGTGCAACCCCAGCATCTGCTCCCTGAGCATCCCCTTGTCCATCCTGTAGGGTCAGCAGGCTCCAGCTTCACCAGCCTTAAGAGGAGGTCAGAGGAAGAACACAGAGGAAGAAGACTTTGAATCCAAACATCTCGGTTTTTATCTTGTAAAGATACAAGAGAAAAGGAAGTTGCTCCCCATTTTCGATCCTGAGTTCTCTCAATTACAAAATGGAAAACATTTATACTTCTCTGCCCATATCGACTAGTTTTCCATTCCCCCATCATATGTGTAAACCTTAGTGGGTGATACCAAGAGCTGAGTGCGGTTTCTATTGTTTATAGAATCATATATCTTATAGATCCTCTTGTTTAATGTCCTCATTTTACAGTGAAATTGAGGTCAATTAGAGTTACCAAGAATCAAAGAATTTCCAAGTTAAAACAAAAGGCCCCAAGAGCTTTTTGTGCCATCTATAAAGGAAGAAGAAGCCATTCTGGGATCACTTACCAACAATTCTTTCCTGGAAGAGGAGCCCGCCAGCCAGTCTACTTTGGCATAGTTCTGACTAATTTAGATCCCTTGATTCTCTTCTAACTTGTGGGCTCAGCTGGTGAGACATCATGGAATCATGCCTTGAGATCTGGACGATCATCTCCACAGATCAGCCCATTCTTTTACAGCTGAGAACACTTGGACTCAAAGAGAGAAAAAAACTTGCTCCACTTCCCAGAAGTCCTGCCCATGATGGGGCAGGCCTTCAGCCTATCCTCTGGTTCCTAATTCAGCACTCTTTCTGGGGTACCCGGTATTATCATCACCCTGGTGCTTCGTAGAGTCACAGGCCAGACCCAAGAAGCCATTCACACTTCCTCAGAGTTACACTGCGCGTGTCTGGGTCATCAGACCATCATCTGGAGACCTGCATGGAGCTTCAGAAGTCAGGTGGTCCAATCTGCTCATTGTACAGATGAGGAGCTGAAGCCAAGAAGCTGCATTTCATGACTTGTTCAAGATCATACAAGTAGTTAGCCTCAGAGGGGGAATCAGAGGAGACCTGCTGACTCCAAATCCAGTGCTCTTTCCCTTATACCTCATTGGCTCTGTATTTGCCTTTCAGAACGCAGGCTGCTTGAGGATGGGTAGTGTTAGATCAGGACTGCCATGTCTCTGAAGCCCTGAGCTTTGCCAAAGGTCTGAACAATGTGCAGAACTGCAGTCTGGCAGGGGAGGATGTAGAGAGCAGACAGAAAAGGCTGCTGCTTTGGGCCTGGAGTAAGAATGCAAGCTCCCCGAGGGCAGCTCAATTTTGTTATAGGCACGGTAATTCTGCTGCCTAGCACACCGCCTAGCAAATTGGGTTTTTATTTTTGTCCTGTCCTGGGATTTCATCACTGTAGGTAGAAAGTCTAGGGCAGGGAACCCCCTCTCCCAACACAGACCTGCATCTGTGTCACTACCTCGACACAGAAAGATGAAGGGGCTTAGCTAAGACCCTGTGACTACTTTGTGTCAAAGGTTGGACTCCAACTAAGTGTTCTTCGAGCCAGGCTAGAGCCGACTGCCTTTTGATCTCAGTCTTTCAAGTGCTTGGTTAGTACTTGTTAATAATGAATGATGGAAATCTGGAATACTGAGGGAGGGAAAATAGAGGAGAAAGAAATGCTCAGGTTCATATCATTGATAGGAAAGTTGGCTCTCATTCAATTAATCTCCAAATCTAAGCTCCGAAGCCAGGGTCAAGCACAGATTTTGCTGAAGGGATCTTTGTTTCCGGGAGGGGTATTGGAAGATCATCATGCGTTGGAAGAAACTTTGTGAGTCTAACAGTCTGTCCTTCTTTCCTCCTCTCATAAAGGTGCCTCAGGAGCCAGGACTTCTCCCTCAGTCCAAGGGTTTGGGATAATTAGAATGATGTAGCAGCCTTGTCTGTTCAGAGAAGGAAGGACCAAGTTCCTCTGCTTCCAATTTACCAGCAGCTGTTAACACGGATGGGTCACTAGGGCTCAATAACCATGACCTCATTCTAGGGTAAAGATTCCAAGGCATTTTATTGTTCTCATAAGGGGCCTTGTGGAGCCCTGCCAGGCCTATTTAACACTAAGAAGCTCAAAACGACAAACTTGTCAATATTCAAATAATCTTTTATTTCCGAGTCAAGGGCTAAGGCAAATAAAAACAACAGAATTGTCTCCTTGTGTTCCATGAACTGTGGGAAGGCCCAGAGACTGAAAGGAGGAAAGAATGACCTACATGATTTGTCTAATAAATAAGAGCCACGTGGATGGTCTTGGACTTGGAGTCAGAATGAGGAGGACTGTACAGATGGGGAGAGAGATAAGGGAGCCTGAAAATAGACTGTCTAAGAGAAGAGGATAGGCAGAAATGTCAAAGGCAGGAGAGGGCAAGAAAGTATGGGCTGAGGAAGAAAAATGTTGGGACTTGGACTTATGGAACAATTTGGGAAAACAGTTTCTGCTGAGTGAAGAGATGGAAACCAGAATGCAAGGAATTAGAAAGACAGGGAGAGGATAAATAGAGGCTGAAGACTGCTTCTTCTAGGAGTTTGGCCAGAGGAGAAAGATTTAGGACAGTAGTTTGAGGGGATGGTGGGGTCTGGTTAAGAGTTTTGAAGGAGGAAGAAGAGGGAGGAGAGAAGGTTATAGGGGGTCAGGCAGAAAGAGAAAACAAACAAACAAACAAAAAGGTGGTCTCTTCATTAGAAAAAAGGAAGAAAGGGTTGGGAGCTGTTGAGAGCAGATGAAAAGGGAGCTCATGGAGAAGAATGGCCTCTATTTTCTCAGCACAGTCTGAAATAAGGTCTTTAGCTGAGAGAGGAAGGGAAGGGCTGGTTTTGGAAGTTGCACTTTTGGAGAAAAGAGAAGGCTTGGAACGGCCACTCTAGTGAAAGGGAAAGGGAAAGAATTAAGGAAGAATAAAAGGCTCACCTTGCTGTGGTGAGGGCCCATTGGGAGAAGAGAACATAAATGTGTGTTGGACCCAATCCAGTTGCCTCATTTCTTTCAGGAGAGGAGGAGCAGAGTAGGTGGGTGTGAGGGAGAAGCCAGCACCAAGAATTTGAGAGTAGAACATGGTGTCATGCTGAAATGGTTCGATGAAGAGTGGAGATGAGAAATGAGTGGACCTGAAGCCAGATTATGGGTGACCTAAGGAATTATTAAGTGCTGGAAAGAATGGATGGAGGCCAGAGGGAAGATGAAGAGAAGTGGGAGAGAAGCCTGCCAAAAGCCTGGGGATTTCAGTCGTAGAATGTAGTGA